>NC_051056.1:29455478-29755478 GCF_904848185.1 Acanthopagrus latus
TGTTGTGAAGTTCATCAGTAAATTCTGTCATGCTCATTTTCAGGGGATGTTTGTTGTGTGATTGTTATCAAGAGGAAACAATGCTCTTAACTTGATTAACAATCACAAATGGAAGGCAACAATTTGCTCCTCACAGTAATTACTGTAATCAAACAATAAACTGGATGTTCTCAGAGTCCGCCCTTGTTGCTGCCAGTTACAGAAATCCTGTTGTACCACCAACATCTTCAGAATTTAAACCTGGAATGAGTCATTTTCACCCACAAAGCAGCGTAACCTCATCATCATCTGTGGCTAAATTGTTCGGTGGTTTCCTTCTTACGGATCCAGCAGAGACAGAGCGGAGCAGCATCAGCCGTCCTGTTGGGTTCTTCTGTTTCGTCCGGGCAGTTCCTTCCAGTCTGCAGCACCAAGCGGGTCAGTATGTCATGGTGGGAAGAAAACAGCTTTTAAAGTGCATTAGAGGTGCCGGTCTGATTTTCCATGATACCGATAATGTATGATAACAGATACTTGGAAATCTCATCCCATTTATAAGTCTGCCATTCAGCCACAAAAGTGTTCCACCACTCACATGCCACACGGCGTATATCATGTCCGGCGTCTTGATTTACAAAATGAGTGGGTACGATGACGCCAGCCGCTTCTTTTTCCTGCCAGCGGGCTGATTTATTGGGCGGGCATAACACACAGATATCCCCAGATCCGATCACCAATAGTCGGGCCCCGAAAAAAAACAACTGGTACAACTCACCATTGCAGTGACAGCGGCACAATCCCTCACTGGCTTCCCACCAGCGACTGAGTTGTTCAGAAACCACAACCAAGCCAGGTACTCCCGGCAGGTGTTCAATATGCAGCATACAGTGGTTTCAATTTTGATAAAAAATGCACAGAAACAAATCAGTGGGTGTGGCCACAGTCGTTGTGGGTGTGGCCACCGTTTGTGTGGGTGTGGCCACAGTTTATATGGGTGTGTGTGGCAGCCGATGGCCCCTCGAGGCTGAAGGATGTAAATACCTGCGCAGTGGAAAGTTGAATCACTTTGGCTTCAGCAGTAAGAGTTACTCCTTCACAGTTCAACAAGTAGAATGATATTGAGAGGGAGCTCAGTCTTCTTTTGTCTATTAAAAATATTATAAAGCCCTGCATTAATTATTAAAGTGGACAAAGAGAAATATACTGCATGTCTAATTATTCACTGATTTAAATCTGGTGAAATATTTTTGTTAACAGTGACATAAAAAGTGATTTATCTTTGCCTTGATTGGCTTCTGCTTGGGTTGGTCGACAGAATTAAATACCCAGCTGACACTGCAGCACCTGACTCCCACACCCCTCATCTAAATGTCTATTAATAGTATTAATAAGTGCGGACCTTGTAAAACCCATGAGGTTTTTCAACAGAACCGAACCCGATAGCGCTGCCGGGTGTTCTGTGAAAAAGATCATGGAAGGATTTTAAAGCACAATTCCCCTGAATGTAAAATTAGTGCTCTTGTAAAACCTTGTCACATAGAAAGTCTAATAAAAGTTTAAATATAATACATATAATACAGCTCAACCTGCTAAGAATCTCAAAAGTAATCCTAGATACGATAAAATGCGTGTAAATGACACATAAATGTGTCATAATTACAATTAAAAAGCTCAGATATGAATCAGCTGGTAGAAGCAGATTTGGCTCCTCTGTATCCTTCTGGGTCACTTCCTGGTTCTCACACAGTTGAAGCCCTCCTAGGCTGAATGTCTGCAACTGTAGATTTTTGGGTCCAACATCAATTATATTAACCACAGTGAGATGATACTGGAGCACACTGGGTCAGCGCACCGCGAGGACCGACTGAGTAACCAACTGTAAGTAAGTACTTAGACGTAAGTAGGGTTAATTTACTGCCTTTCACTCAGCTCATGCTTTTGTATCTAAAGTGCTGTTGTTACATTTATACCTCCCCTCCACAACAGACCTGCATGTTAACCTGCAACACAGCACAGAAATGCATTTTTATCTTTTGGTATTATCCCGCTAAACAGTATCCAGGCACAAAAGCAACCAACTTGCAGGGTAAATGCGACGACTGATTCGGGCTCCATACACAGTAATTCTGCTGTAGCCCCTTTAGTCTCTGCTGGCTAAATCCTCTGTTAGAGATAGAGGCTGGGTTTGATCCCCTGCAGGATCTCAGTTTATCTCTCTTGCAAATCTGCTGCCAGATGACAGGGTTAGCTTTGTGGACTGTGGCTGCCCACGCTCTCTTAAAGATCGACACAATGTGCCTGGTGCCACAGTGTTTCTGCTGTTTTACTGTTCTGGAGCAGCGGACTTATCGCCGGGTTCAAAGGCCGACTGCATCTTAAAAATGCAATACTTTTTCATGTATATCTTTATCAATTTCACATATTTCCTTGTCTAATTTTGGACTAAGAGGAAAACATGTTAATTACGAATCATTTACTATTTCAAAATTATTTACCCTTTTCAGAATTTGTGACAATTTACACCTGCAAAATGTTTTAGTTTAAGAAACAACTCTTAAACTAAACGTGTTTATTTTGCGGTAATTTTGAAATGAAGTTCTTTAATTGGTCTCAACTTCCTCGGTAAACACATCATTTATATCATGAATAAATACAAAATACAAAAAGTGGAGTTTCACAAAGCTTTCATATTAAATTTAAAACAAATAAATTGTATGATTACTGGTGATGCGTGGCCCGTACAGCCCTCCGTGTGCTACACATGCCCACTCGCTGCCGTGCACAGGAACACACGTGTGTCTTGTGTCATCATTTCATCAGCGCTGTGCAACCAGCTGCTGTTGCTGCTTGCTCATTAAACATTTGTAGAGTCAATACAAATTCCACCAAGGCTCCCTTCCTCAGGGCAAACACTGGAAAATACAGTATGTAAACGGTGCCACACTCATCATTCATCTATGCAGAAAATAGAGCTATCTTCCCGCCCTACTGTATCAATAACTGAGGGATGGAGGGGGTCCAGAAGCAAACCTCCGCAATTCATTACGGGCCCGCGTCGCCTCCGGCAGATGAGAAGGTTTGCTGCTGTTGACGGCTCGTCTCTCTGCAGAGAATCACTGATTATTGTTAAATGTCAGTGTGATCAAATATCAAATCAAATCAGTGCCAGAGCACTTCAGCATTCTGATGCACAAGTTTTACGCATGAACTTTCTCATAAAGTTTAATCATCTGAGTAAACATCGCTGAGCACGTCTAGTCTTTTGTTGTTTTGCATTCGCTCGGATTCGCTCACATCGGGGTACAGTTTCAGTCCCACTGTTGCAGGCTCATACTTTGATGACACTTTGATGAGGGATTTGAGCTGCCAGCAGAGGATATATGTTTCTCTCTTTAGCTTATCATCTTAACGAGTGCAGGATCTCGACCTTTTTAATTCACCAGCTTTCCTCGCTGACCTTTTGTGGTCATTCGTCTCCCTTAAAGTTTCCCCTTAGACAAAACACCTGAAGCATCGTGTGACAAGATTTGAATTATTTTACAAAAAGTTCAGTATAAAAAATTCAAAAAAACAAAAAAAAGAATCATTCTTTCAATTACAGTTACAAAGTGAGGCTGAAACAGAGAAAAGTCTCTGATCTCTGGCGCTTAAGACACAAAAAGTTCACTCTCTGAGTCAAAGTCTGGTGTCAGGTAGGGTTCGAACTACAGGGGAGCTGCAGGGAAGCTCGGCTCCCTGATGGAGACGTGAGCTCACTGAGAAGCCTCATGTCAGATATCTGAGCAGAGCTTTGACGGAGCTCTAAAATATTATAATGTTTGGTGCCACTGTTTTGTTTTCTGTGTAATTCATTTATTTCATGTGTCTTGAAGTTTCTGAAAGCACCTTTCAACGTGCATGTTTATTAGCACATAACGGTTTCAGATTATTTGTGTCTAAACACAATACTCTTAGTAAAAAATATTAAATAAATATTCTTAGTATTTCTGTTTTTGCACATAGGCTGGTGCATGTGTGCAGTCCTGCACCCCATTGTCTGGCAATAAATGTAGTCCAGTATCAAGAGTAAAAATAAATAATTCAAAATTCATAATTCAGTAAACTCGAGGGTAAACATCTGTCTACCTGGCGGATTATTAGATCAGTTTGAAATCAATGTTTTTTTTTTATCAGTTTGCTGACAAATTAATGAAGTGGAGTGGAAGTATAAAGGAGCAGCAAATGGAAATACTCAAGTACAGTACAAGTACTCAAGTACAGTACTTGAGTAAATGTGAGGAAGCGAACGCTCCTCCACTCCAGCTGATGGTTGAATGGGGACGTGACTTCTGACTGGACTCGTCAGAATCAAAGCAGAATCTCACAGTGACGCAGGTTTGCTCCTTTGACCACCAGGACACTAAACCACTGTAGAAGGATTTACCACCCCTGACCCGAACATTATGATCACGCTGTGGTTCAGTCACTTCTGGTTAATTATGTGCAGATATATCAAATATTTAACTAACTTTTTTGTTGATGGGCTTCAGTGAAATGATCAGACATCCCTCCACCATCCTCATCAGAATGAGGTGGCTGAGCTGTTTTGTTGAGTATAACAATGTGTGTGTATTTCACACTGCGTCCACGCTGACATGCTGCTTTCAATTAAGACACGATTTGCTGCATTTCATTGGCTGGAGACAGAATGTGGTCTGAAAGCCAGCAGATAAAATGTTTGAACTGGTAGGAAAAATGTTTGCTAGAGGCCGCTTCTCGCTATATTTTGTATATTTGGGGAGAATGTTAACTAAAGGTCACACAGGTCACTGCAGGTCCTGGAGCAAGTTGACTAAAATCCCCCAGAGAGAGAAACTGTTTGGCTGCTGTCACGTTTACAGAGTGAACACTTCAGACATTACAATCTGTAATATGTTGTTATCATCTGCACGTTCTCCCATACAGCTCGTTCTGTCCAGTTCAAACTGAGATACAATAATAATAATAAACTAAGTGAACTTTTTTTGTACATCTGCTTTTTTTTTTTTATTTTACCAGATCCTGCAGGAAAAGCCTGTATCGTTCTTTATAGCATATAAAATATCAGTATATGTGACATTATATATGGAATTATATGGAAACCGACCTCTTGGACCATATGGTATGAGCCTGGTTCTAACCCCAGCGTAGACTGAGAGAAAGCTGCAGAGACTGTATTGACTGCTGTGCAGAGTAATCTGGCTACTGGCGGGCCGCCCCCGCACTGCGAATGTGAGAATCGCCTGCTGGGAGCGAAAGCACTCTGGGGCCTGCTTATCAAACGTCTTCCTGTGATCCCAGCCAGCTAGGCCCTCGTGGTTCAACGTGTTCAAGACATTGCAGGAGACACTGTAACTCTGCTACCTTTGCCACAAGAAAGGGAAAAGTAATAAAGATTTTGCAAAGCAGAGCCAAGGAGCAAAACTTGCAAAATGTGAAAGATGAAGATACTGACCGAGGAGTTCAGACAACAACTGAAGGGAAAGAAATAACAAGATAAAGAAACTCATTATCGACACAACTCGGTGAGGACAAGTGTTGCACACTGCATGCCATATAAGTTACCGTAATAACTGAAATTGCGTGCTTCAACCGGCTGAATTTCACATGAGTAAAGTGTGCAAACACCAAGTTAGTTTACTTTCCCCCCCTCACGGCTGACCTCGAATTTCCTATGTCGCAGACACTTTGAAATCCAGTTTGTTTTTCTGTGCCTCAAAAGACAACACTCACTTTTTCATGGTGTAAATTCTTCTGTGCCTGAGTTACAACAACAGATGCAAACAGCTCGGGTAGATTTGCTCAGATGTTTTGTATTTATTGCTTTTATTACGTATTTATCACAACGTATCTTCAGTCAGATTTTTCATAAAAGCAACCTTTTATTGTCCGGGACTTAACCTCTCTCATCGGTTGAAACAAGATTTAGCAGATAAGGCAAAAATGTAACCTTAACATGAACTTTGTGTGACCGTGTGACCCCGAGTGGTGCGATCCTCTCCTGTAAGACAAAATAAGTCCAGCGTGTCGTGAAGACAAATAAATTCACAACACATCAGCTCTCTTGAAATTGTCGTCCGACCTATTTAACGGCGTCGGCGGTGAAGTTTACAAGAACCGTGGCGTGCAGAGCGAGGTGCCAGACAGTCAACACTCGGCTCCGTTCAACAAAAGTAAACACAGAGTCCAAAGATAGCTGATGGCTGTCAGTCAAACCATCCCCAGCTGCCTCCGCCTGTCAGCCGTCACTCTTTTCCCATGGTTCCTCTGGGCTGGAGGATCCCTGTCCGTGTTTTTAGACAAACAGATCAGATTCCTCCTCAAACAGGCCGCTGCCGTCCCTTCTGATAACAATGTAATAATTCAAAACAAATGATTCAGCTCTTTGATGAGAGCACTTTTATGGGTGACGAAGACTCACCCTCACCCTGACATCTGTTTGATTTTATCTTCTTGAACTTTATCCTCTGCTGGGAAATTTACTGGCTCTGACCAGAGCAGTGTGTTAAAGTCAGACTAATAAAGGGCAAAGATGAGCGAGACACTGGGCAGGACGGTTCGTTTTAGCCCTCAAAGGCTGGAACTTACAGTGCACTTACAATACAAAACACTCACACACGCACATCGTCAGCATGAAATGTTGCAATGAGCTAATCTTTAAGATCTAAACATTATCAGGGTGGTAGTTCACCTGGTAGATGGTCGTATGTGCCTGAGGATCAAATCTCGCTCCATAGGACAGAGTTCAGTTTTAGTTTGACCACAACTTTTCCATAAAATCTAAATGTAATCCTCAAAAAATCTTAAACATGCACATGTTCTTATTCTGTTTTGTTATTTTGTGTTTCCTACCATATTCAGTCGGCACCGAGTGCTGTGCATCATTTACTTCAGGAGAACCTTCAGTTTCAGTCCGACTCATTTAATGTCCCGACTTAAAAAAAAAAAAAAAAAAAAAAAAAAAGACTTTGGATGAATTTACCAAAAAAGTACCAAATATATATATTTTTTAAATTTATTCTTTTTTACACATGCACTTGTTTTAGACTTCCACATAACTTGTTTCTACATCTGATTCATTTTCACCCATGTAATATAGTATTTGTAGTCCTATATTCAGTCTACTGACCATGAAACTGTGTCCGAAGTCCAGAGTTGAGAGAAAGAGAAGATTGAAGCAAAGCTTTTTTAAATTACTGAATATAAGTAGTTTGGTTGCTCTGTGTGGGTTCCCTTAATGAGTTAAAGCACATGGACAGGATAATGGGTTCAACAGATATAAAATAATGTACAACAACATCTATTTTTTTTTTGATATTTAGCTGTCGAGGACATTGAGGGTTAATGATAATCTAATAAATGAAACATTACCAAATTACCTGAACCTGAACCTTGCTTGGAAAATTCAACTTTCACTGTGCAGGATAATGTTTGTGACTGTCGAGTTTCCTCACAGTGCAGGACGTGTGTGACCACCCGTCATGGTCCAACATGCAACCTTGTGTGATCGGAAACTTTCCAAAACTTCGACCTTTCAGTGATCTATAGGAGACATTTTGTGTCTCGTGCTTAAAGTCTTCAAACAAACAAAAAAAACGTGTACATTTGCAGATCCTGGACTTTCCAGTGATGTAATTTTTAGAACTTCAAATAAGATAATTTAACTTTGTGTTGCATAAAAACTCTCAGATTCACCAAATGCAGATTTACAGAACTGCTATACATTTTACATTCACTCACAATGACCCTCAGCAGAACAACAACAGAAAGATTTACTGTTTTTCCTTAATAATGTGAAACTTGATGTAAGCTTGTTTTTGTTTTAATATCACTAATACTGTAGAATTTCACCGTAGATATACACATTACACACTGTTTCTTTAGGTGACGTGCAGCTGAACGCTTCAGGTGAAGCCAGCAGGTAGACGCAGAGTCAAGAATGTGTTTGTCAAATTAAACAGAGGTGTTTCACGCCTAAAGTTAACCTCAAGACAACTATTTCCTGTCGGGTTGCATATCTGAATCTTTTCACACTGGCAGTTTTGTGCAGAAGTGCGAAGGATAAAACTTTACTGGAACATGTGTGAATCAAAATTCACCATGAAACCAAAACCTGGCGCTCTTAATTCTTAATATCAGCGCTACCTTCTCATGCGTCTCTATATTTCTTCCTTTGACGAGGGCTGTGTTGGGGGGGCTGCTGCTCTAGACCCTGGCCGTGGTTGGAGCTGTATGCTAAAGCCATGGTCAGGCCCCAGAGATTTCCAGCCTCTTAGATGCCTATAACTCATCCCTAGCCCTGCCTCTGAAGGGAGATTTTCCCCCTCAATCCCAGGCCTGAAATATCCTTTCAAAGGCCGCAGACTGGAGACAGATATGTAGGTGTTTTAGATAAGGTAGGAATTGCATTAAAGGATTTTTCCATTTTAAAGCTGTTGCCATCTTTTTTTGCCCTTTCCCATAGACTTGAGAAGAGTAGTTGAGAAAGGATGGGAAGAGGGGTAAGGGATGTACTCTGGGACGGACTAGTCCGTACATTTGTGGTCAGTTCACAGCTCATAAAAGACTGGAGCTAACCTCAGTAAAAATTGAATAATGTAGAGTGGCTAGAGGGAGCGCAGAACCCTCTCAGAGAATACTAAAGTTATTGACCCAAGTTTGGAGGAAAAGCCTCCCAGCTCATTGATCTCCTCACCAGCATAATTAAAGGGCAGAGAGATGAATCTTCATGTGGAAGAAAATAGAAAATTCAGAGTGATGAATTTTCAGAGTGATGAGGATTCTTGCCAAATGCAACCGTTAAATTAAAAGCTCTTTCCCCCGAAACCTCAGAATGGGATAATTTTGTTTTGCAAAGTAGAGTGTGGCCAAAAAAGAGTCTCTGAAAGAGTCGACAGAGTCTCACCCAGGCTGCGGCGTGTGAAAGTGAAGAGTGGGTTTAAACAGCAGGTCTGTTAAGAGCCTCGTGTGCATGTAGATATATGTGCACGTCATTCCCGGCTCCTTCTCTCCATGCCTCTCTGTTTTATAAGAGCTTACGCTTCGCTTTGGCATTTGCTTTATAACTTTATAATTATGTGGCCTCCTTTTTCCCCCAGCCGACCGTGTTTACATTTTGCCAGCTTAACATGCACGCGGTCCAGTCCACACACACGGCGGCTGCACAGTCCACATGTCGCTGTGGAGCAGTGTTTGTTGGACCGGGCTGCAGAGAGATTAGTCGCCTCGTTCCCTCTGGTGCCTCGGCGTAATGTTCCTCACCCGGAGCACTCGGCTGCTCATTTTCCTGTCAGACCTTGAAGCGGGAAAATGACCATTATTTTGAAATTAGCATATATTTCCTCATGAGAAGCATCCTGAGGAATAATTAAAAACCCAAACTCTTGTTATGATTAGTCAAGGCCATGTGTAATGTCTTTTTTATTAATTTTCTCTGAAACTAAAAATATTCAAAACACAAAACCTGAAAGAAAACTTTGAGTAAAAAAAAAGTGCATGTGAAAATTCTCTGAATTAATTGAAGTTATTGTCAGTGAATTAACTTTTAACACATCATTAAAAATATGGGAGTCATTTGTAGTTGTGTTTCCCTCAGACAGAAAAACTTTGTCTCTAAGACATAAGAGGGAAACTTTAGAAGCAGATGAAATCAATAAAGGATCATAAAAAAAAACTGTCCCTGAGTATTTTTTATTTCTTTAAGAAAGAAAAAAACAAAAAACGGAAGCATTTCACTTCAACACGCTGTGACTGTACCAGTGGTTACATACAAAAATGTCCAGTCATAAATCAAAGCATTTGAAGCTGTGCCGAACCGAGCCGAGATATTTGCTGAAATAATATATCACATATCTCATATTGAGAAAATTACAGACAAGCACACTCAGTCTAGGGAAGGGCGCTAGACTAGACAGGGACTAGGACCCACATGGTCAAAACCCACACATCAGTGGATTGGTAACGGCATGAGAGAGAAAAAATAAGAAAGGAGGAAAGTTAGGGAGAAGGGAAACTCGCTGAAAACACACTTGTGGCAGCGGCTGAAATCGAGGAAGGAAAGACTAAAATCGGCACACAGCAGAGCTAAAGATAACTCGTACAGTGTTTTGATTATGAGGTGAAAAGTGTAGCTCTGCCATCCTCCTCCTGTCTCCACTACATCTTCATTTAGAATCTGCAAACCAAGACAACTGAAAGATCTCCAAGGTAAGACCGGCTTCATTCCTATTCTTCGCCTCTCTGCTGTTTCTTTTTTTTTTTTTTTTTGCTCTTCCAGCGCGGCTCATTGAGCTCATTTGTTGTTTGGTGGTGTACATTTTACTTATCGAGCAGTGGAGTTTTGTACAGCCTAGGCAGAGATTAAGACAAATTCTGATAAGGACTGGAAGTTGACTCTCAGCATTAAGGAGGATTAATGTTTAGCTCTGTGTGGCAGGGGCCTTTCTCAGTGGCTGTGTTTACGCAGTGTTGCAGACCCCGCATTAATCCGAAATTAGTATAAAAGATCAGCTGTGGCCACTGAGGCGAACCTTCACAGGGCTTAGGCCAGTAATCAAGTCGCACTTTGGGACAATGAGAGCCTGGAAGGTCAATGAGAGGGCCGGGGGTTTGAAGGGACGAGGAGATTGAGGTGGGGGGAGGGCGAGGGACTTTTTTGGTGACCACATGGTTTAATTTAGGTGAAATCCACACACACACACACACACACAAACACACACACGGTTTGCCCCACAGTGTGTGCCTTCTCCTCTTAATATTGGCTGTTTATGACCATGATTTGTTTTTGCTCCAGCGTCAGAAGACATCAGTGTTTATAATTTAACACTTAAAAGACATTTCTTCCTTTTTCTCCCGAATCCCCTCTGAAATCCTATACGTGCATTTGATGTCACACGAGTTTACATTTCGCCGCACTAAGTATTAGCTCTGTCACATAATTATAATGTGTGCTGAGGGATTACAACAATAAATAGTACGAGACTATCTCGCCTCTCGTAGCGTAGAACAACATCTCCTGTTCCAACGCAAACCGACAGCGTGGGGGGAATCACAGGAGATGTCTCGGCTCCAGGAGCGTCTTTTACAGGAAAGTAACACTGTATCAAATTGAAAACAAGCAGTGTAAAAATCACCAGTGAGTTTTCCACTGCCAGACGAGCGCTGGCTGCTGCAACACAAGAGGCAGCGGCGCTGAATTCAGTTAGGAAAATAAAATAAAGGAAATATAGCTCAGCATAAACCGCAGCGCTTTGGATGATGAATACTCGCAAAACTGTTGATATCTGCATTATTTTTTGTGTTTTTAAACCACTCGTAGTGAAGGCGGCCACATTCGAACCTGCTTCCAGGAGGAGACAATTTTATTGACATTTTAAATAAGGCTCAGCATACTGTACATGTAGCGTTATAATGTGGCCAGGCGAAAAAAAAAAAAGGGTCCGAATAACTTATCCTTGTAAATACTTTCCAAACGACTTCTATAAAATTCTTAAATTATTTATTTATAGGGATTTTATAGCGCCTGGGCAAATTACAGTGCCCTTGAAAAAGAAACAGAAAATCATCTCCTCCGTCAACTTTTCTTGGCACGTGCCGAAATCCGTCCTGCACCAACTTTTCCACCGTGTCTTGTGTGTCTGTGCACACATGTTAACAACAGACAAACTACAAATGAAAGGGCAACAGCGCAAAAAAACAACAAGCAACACAGCCAAATGATAATTTAGGGCATTTGCACCACATTGTGGTGGAAGCAGCTCTCTTCAAGTGCCAGCAGGGTACCAGCGAAGCCCCCACCCCAGCCACCCACTGCTCCTGCTAAGATTAGACAAATTAAACACCATTATTCACGTCACTCCCGCAGCTGGCCTTTTAAGTGGTTCTACGTTAACTATCATAATGGTTTGCTTTGAAAGCCACAGTCTTCTCCTTAATTTACAATATGAAAAAGCACTTTTGGCCAAGTCTCGGTGGGACTTTTCTTCTCCTCCGCCTCATGTTGCAGCGGAAAAATAGGTTTTCTTTACACTGCAGCAGATTGTAGGATTGTTGGGACTTATATAACAATTTAAAATCGGAATGTTTTGAATTGTATGTTTGGTTAAAAGTCAGCTTTGATCAAGCTTTCGTATATATACCCTATTTTATCATTTACAAGAAGACATTCCTGACTCTGTGTCCTCCACAGTGAACACTAGAGTAACTCTCCCAGACTCTCACATCTGTCCATACGTTTTTAATGTAGTCTCCTGTTGGGGGAAAAAAAAGCCCTTTCATTTTCCCTGTTGTATCCCCACAACCTGATAATGGATGTGGTATTGGCCGGGGGCCCGTAGACTGAGGACGGCCGGTGATGGATAACCTAGTTTCAGGCCCATCATCACCGTACAGCATGTGCCTTGTATCTGCAGTAAAATACCCCCCACCCACACTGAGCATGCTCCAGAGACGGATCTAGGGAAGTGACATTAAGTGACGTCCTGTTAACTGTGGCAAAAAGTTCCAGAGGCAGGCAAATGTATGCGTACTAGTCATGTAAACGCTTTGAAAATGTAACAAGTTATTACTGATGTATGAACAACTAAAGACGACTGCGACAGAACCATAAACATGAACTATTTAACTGATGTATAATTAACTGCAGCGAGGCGAAGTGAAAGTCATGACGACACAAACGTATTCAACAATGAAGATCAACGGTCAAATGTCACAACTCACCAACATCGAGAGTTGACTTTCTCCAGCACTGCTGCCAAACACAGCAGAAAATGTCAAATTCAGGATGAACGAAACAAAAAATAGAACCAAACATGTCGTCCAGTGTTTTGTTATAATGAGCGGTCCTGCAGAGACAGTTGTGTAATGTCTTCAGTGGCTCAGGAGAGAGTTTACTTCAGCCTCTGATTATGTCATTCGGGTTATCTTGGCTTGGCTCGAGGTCCCCACCGAAACATGAAGTCAGGGGTTTGAAAAAAAAAAGAAAAAAAAAAAAAGTGGGCATCTCAGAGGCAGGGACCGTTTTAATGAAAGACACAAGGGTTCTGTGTTTATTTCTGTAACGTCAGGAAATCTCTGCTTCTGTTCCAATCATCTGTTGGGAGCCAATTTTATTCACCTTTAATACAAAATTGCTGAAGTAGCCCTTTAATAATATTGCATCAAACTGAGGAAGTATAAGAGGACATAATCTTGACGAGTCAGTGGTATTTACCTTCCATTCGTCAGAACAAATAATGGCAGTGTATGTTTCTGTAAAACTCAGATGTGATTATGCTTTGTATTTCTTTACTCAGCAGCAATTTGAATATTTCATGCTGTGACTACATTGCGCTTATGGTCTGGTTCGGTTTAGGCATCACTTCATTAGCACTGAGGAAAGGAAAAGACCAGGTGAGCCAAAATGTGCTCTAACGAACTCTCACATTGTCTAAAATAATCAGTTTTTCCTCGATTTGCATGAACATAAAATGCTAACCACTCGGTCAATTCGGTCGAGGTTTCCAACTTCGGCATCTGTTGCCAACAAGAACCATGGTGACAGATCCGTATCGGTAATGACAGTCATCACTTACATTATCGCATACAAGCTCTTTAAAGGGAAATTAGATTAAGGTAGCAGACATGAGCTCCAAGACACAAACTAATCAGTGATCGTCACAGCAACGAAAACAAAAACCGCTGTAGACGGACCCAAAGACGCAGGTCCACAAGGCGGCGGATGCTGGCTCCAAAAAAGAGATGGAGTCAAGAAGTGTAACTACACAAGAATGAAATAAAATAAAATAAACTATGGTCACATTAGTTGTTAAGCTTAAATCGTTCCATTAGAAACAAATCACAACATACTGTACTGTTAACTAATCTGACAGTTTATAGACATGAAGTCTCTGACACTGTGTCGAGGCGTTTCTGTTGTTCAGTGAAATGTTCTTAATGAAATGTTCGGAGCATGAAAAAGATTTATATTCCAGTCATACCTTAAAGGATTAGAGGCTTCCTGATTGAAGAAAGTCAAACACCCGCTGCACATATATCACGACATCACAGACCCTGATCAGGCAGTCGGCGCTCAGATAGCACGTGTTTCTGTTATTTTGGCCTGAACTTGATAATAACTAATAACAAGTTAAAGTGAAAACAGCGTACATCGGTGTTCTCTCAGGAAGGCCACAAAACACAGATTTCTGCCACATGATCACGCTGTTATGCCTCGAGTCTGCGTGTTCTTACCAAAACCAACTTTTTGAAAAACACACACACACACACTTGGAGTCAGTTTCTGGTGTCATAACTAACAACACTGCAGCCGGAGCCGGAGGGAGCGCAGGAACACGGCCCGCTCCCGACATTATTACCTTCGATGAGTCTTGCATATCAACTCCAAATCCAGCACCAGGGAGCTGCTCAGGGGAGGGGAGGGGGAAAAAAAGTGTTCTCGTGCAGGTTGAGATTGTTTGTCTATGAAAATAGTGTCAGAACGGCTCGTGCTGCGATGCAACACCAACACTTTGTCTACGAGATGCGTCTTTGAGCTCCGGCTCGCTGAAACCGCTTTAGATTGCGTTCCAGAGTTACTGCTGGATTATTGCTTCAAGAGAACTAATGATTGTTGAACTTGCAGTTAAATTCTTGATATGGTTTTATTATTCTGATGCAGTTTCTCGATTTTCAACCTTTAAGAAATGTTAAATCACTTGTTCATATGAACAGTCGATTTCTGGTGAAAAACCTTTATCCTTTTTTATATACAAACAAAGAGGAACTCTGGTTTGCATGAATCATTTTCAGATTATGAATCAGTCATGTGAACTCCCTTTTTAGTCGGTGGGAGCCGCAGCGCCGCAGGAGGTAATTAGTCCAAGCAGAGTTAAAGCTGTGACACACAATTTGAAAACAGCTGTACGACTCACCATGCAGCATGAGTGTGTTTGTTCCCGAGTGTCTCGAGGAGCTGCAGGCGGCTGGTTCTCATCCTCGCTGTGATGATTTATGCCTGACACATCATAGTACAGTAGAAAGAGTCAGCATACAAAAAGAAATAAGGGGAGAGAGAAAAAAAAAAGAAAAAAAAAAAGCTGATGCTCTTCACATTCACATGTTTTGCATTTCTGCCTGCATGGGCGAGGATGACATTTCATTTCTTACCTCGAGTCATCTCAAAAGGGCTAATTCAATTTGCACTCCAAGCTGTTTCTAATCCTCTCCCTCTTCTCGATTTTTCACTCCGTCGTATGAATACCAGAACATTTGCTGTTTGATTGTCTGCTAATGGCAAACGTGGGGCATTTTGACGCAGCCGCTGGTAAAGAGTGTGAAGAAGATGGATAGATGAAGTCGGTGGGTTTTAATACTAACACCACCTGAACTGGATGCCATATCTTTTAAAGCGAAGTCAACAGATAACTAGACAGATAACAGATAACAACGGAAACTAATAGCTCATAATAAAAGCTGTCAACAGTTTTGAGGTTTTGGAGATATCGGCCTCAGAAAGGTCTCTTTTCATAAATCATGACCTGGTTTCTTGCTGTGAGCAGTTTCAGGAAGGAACTACTTTCTTTGTGTCCGTGCATCTCCTGATAGAGGAGAGGATCGTCCTCCTTGGCCGACCTGTGACACAAACTATCTTTGTTAGTCCTGCGTTGATACGGTCGACAGGTGTAGTTTGGTAGAAAGAAAATACTTCCTTTGAGAAACTTCTCACTACAAGTTCTGAGGGTTATATTACATAAATGGGTTATGATTTCTGTAAAAAGACATTGTTCTCTAGTTTGTTTTTTTTTCTTTTGGCCCTTTGAACACCACAAACTAGGAACCATCTAGTTGCATTATAGTGGAGAGAAGGCAGAGATCTCCACGGCCAATGTGGACGAGTAAACAGCACTTCAGGCAGGAGGGAAAATATGTTCTTTTTTTTAAATAGCCTCTTTCAGTCCAAAACAAAAAGAAAAATAGTCTGACATTTTGTGAAATATGCTGATTCTCTTTTTTGCAGAGAGTTAGATAAGAAGATCGATACCACTGTGTTAAGTGGCCTGTGTGCATCAGGTGGTGATGAAACCTGCAAACAACACCTCTGATCACCAACAATGACCACGTACGTAACTTCTCAATAAAACCAAAAACTTTCCATTTATGTTTGAGTGCCGCTGAATTAGATCCGTGTTCATTACTGAGCTTTGCAGAAAGAGCTTCTAAAAGCCGTTTCCTTTCCTGCGTTTGGATGCTAAACTAAAGCTAATCTACTGGATCTGCGCAGTTTTTAGCACACAGACACCAGAGTGACATCAACCGTCTCATCTAACTCTTGAAAGGAAAGTTTAAGTTTTCTCTTATAGAGCTGCCTCAGTGATTCTGCTCTTCAGTAAAGTTTGGGACCTATGAGAGACAGATTTACTTAGAGAACGGCACAATTCAATGCGTCAGAGAATGAGATATCTTTCCTAAGAGGTAAGCTCCAAAAATCTGGATCACACGATTCCCATAATGCGACTTGATTCTGTCTTTTCATTTCAGCCTCTCTGTGTGGTTAACGCCCACGCGGTTCAGACTGCACGACACAAGCCTGCAGCTGAGATTCCTCCTTAAAAATGTGACATAAATGTTGTTATAATCAACAACATGTACGTATTATGTTATGGGGGACAATTCCAGCACACTGCTTGATTGAATATCTTGAGAATGTAAATCAAATGCCTGCTTTAATGCCTGCTGATCACAACTATACTTATACATGATGTCTCACCGTCAGCTAGAATAGCGGCAGTTTCGCTGCCTGCGCTTCTATATTTCAGATCCAGTGTGGGCTCAGACAGGCAGCCGTCATGTCGGGCTACAGTATCAAACAACTGGCACTGACACTGGCCACAGCTCGCTTGAACTGCACCAGCCACTCACAGCCCTCGTGAGGTAATTCTCACTAACAGATGTGCAGCACGTCGGACTCATTTTCTCACCCCCTCGTCAAATTAGCTTGCGGACTTTAAAAGCAGAAATTCTACACACAGAGCATTGTTCACATGGTGACGAGAACAAAATGTAATATCTGCATTTTCTTGTGCTCAGCCAATATAAAAGTAGTGAGGGTTACGCTCGTACACAACAGCAGCTGGGAACCGACTTCGGTATCTGAAGTCACCATTAGCATTTGGCATGTAATACTAGGTCACATCAGCAGGCCCCAAAAGTGAAAGTAAGAAGGGAAATACTGTACATTTCTCAAGTTCTTAAGCTGTCACTAAGGAAAACACTCACATGTGCGGCGAGTAAATAAATAACACACAAATATCTGAGTTTCCAACCGCTGCCAAGTAACACAACACCAGACATAATAGCAGAGATAAACTGAGAGATCTGGCTACCTGGCAGGCTATGGGAGAAGTTTCTCTTTACCAGCCCTGCACGCCATGTCCCCGCACCGCATTTCTGTCCATTAACACCACCACTGTGTACGCACTCAATTTGGGGCCGTAATAAGAGGCAGATGAGCCCTGCAGCCGCTCCCCTCACAGCCGGCAGAGACCCTGTAGGAGGGGAAATTTGTCCAACTAAAATCTCCCCAACAGGGGGGAGCTCTTAGGTCAGAAGCCCTTAAGTTGAAGCGAGCAGACACTCCTATGAGTTTGTGATGAAAACCGTGTGATCCATCATCGGCGGCACGTTCGTCTGTTGAGGGACTGTAAGCGTGCTGGGGGCTCCCACGAGCCTCCACTTGATCACAGTTAAGCTGAGCTACATGGGGCACCAAAGATATCACTCATTATGAAAATGGAGGGGAACTGAGATAAGCTTCCACATTAAATAATTAAAGTGGATCCTCATTGGGGCTGGTTAAAGATATGCAGAGAAAAGTAAAATATTATCCCAGTAATATATCCCTTTATTCTCAGTACTTTCCCCAGAGCTTTGATAAATCATTCTTGTCACTAGTTTTGGCAAGATGCACAGCTGAAATCAAAATTAATGAGCATATTTTATGATATGAATTTATATCATGGTGCAGCATATGTACAACCCTGAAAGGTAGAAAAGTTAGGATGCTTTGTGGAATATAAATAAAACTGAATCATTTGGTAATTCTTTTTGACACTGATTCAATTTAAAATGAAATATCTGTTTATTCTGAATTTGATGAGCAACACTTTTTCAAACACGTTGGGACTGAGGCAACAAAAGACTGGAAGAAAACACCTGTTAAAAGCCTTCAACAGGTAAACAGGTTCATTCTAACAGATGATAGTATCATGACTGGGTATGAAATCATGGCATCCTCTAGGGTGAGGAGGGTGATTTACGTACTTGTACAATCCATCAGGTGACATTTACACACCAGAACTGGAACATATATATCTGCATTCAGCTAATATAAGATGAACTACCAGCCACAACATTTTATCCATCTAGATTTAACCAAGAGTCAGGGAATAGTAGTTTTGGAATATTGTCCTACGCAGCACTATTAAGGAGAAAATGAGAACTCACGTGGCAGTTCTGATAAATAACATTTGCAATTGCATTGTTGCAAAATGTATGTAGAAGTTGGTATTTTGCACGATTCAGTGCAAACACCACTGTTGTAAATACAAACTGTACTGAACAGAACATTCAGGGGTTAAAAACATTCGTCAGCTCGTTTTATTGGACATCTGACGTAACGGCAACACTGTTTGTAAGTTACGGGCCCATGTGTCAACAATAAGCCATACGTATATCTGCCCTGACTCACTGATCAGTCTTGTTCTATAAATTTGCAATTATACTCAAAAAATAAGAAGCTCCACAACTTTAGATCTGATCACATTTGACTGTTTGACTTCAGGCCAGGTGTCACACAGACAAAAGTCCAAACTGATTAAGCCCTGGTGTTGTATTTAAAAGAATCACCAATCCTCTTTAAGACAAAAGCTATCGGTAAACAGGACCACCACCGCGCCTCGCACCCCTGCTCATGTGACCCCACCAGTACAAAGGTAGCAGCATCCCTACGTCTCGGAGCCGAGACGAGTCTGGCTCTGATTACCATGGGAGCTCCTGCCTCCGCCTGAGAAAAAATGCTGCTGCTTTAAAATAAATGTTATTGTTTGTCACAGGAAACCAATCTGATTACTGTTTCTTCTCTCATGCTCACACTTAACGCCGCGCACCGGGCTGTATTTATGCATGTGGTTTTCATTCGGCCTTCCCAGCATGGAGGAAACGGACACCTCGCGTTTTCATCTTTATTAAGTCACACTTTGGGGAAGGTTAAAATGGGGGTTGTTTACACAAAGTATTTGGCAATCTGTGGAAGACAATCTGTCTGTCCACATCAAACAATAGATTGAGTTTCTCTGCAGCAGCAGCAGCAGCAGCATTAGCAGCAGCAGGTCTCAGGAGTGGGCAGGGGAGAGGACGCCTCCTCTGATAGTCGTGACGTCTGTGTTTGCTCAACCTGACAGCGAAAGTGAGGAGTTGTTAAAGTGCGGCGTGGAGCTATTTTGGGTTCTGCAGGAATCGGCCATTATCATAGTATCATTTCACATTAGCTATACAGCACGACTGTGTGTGACCGTCTTCAAATGTAGCATACAGCCATTTACTTAACTCCACTTAAGTACAAAATTGAGGTACTTTAACTCCATTTTATGCATCTTTATACTTCTTCTCAGGGGTAAATACTGAATTTTTAACTCAGCTACATTTTGTCTGACAGCTTCAGTTACCAGTGACTTTTTAAGAAATACAGTTTCTAATTACAAATCCATCCAATAAAAACCATGTATCTCCAAGTTTCGTGATTTTGAATTCGATTTTTTGAGCTAAATAAACAATTTAAACTCTTTGGATTAGCTGAAAATGTTCTGACTACAGACACTCACAGGTCAACTGTCAACTACACTACAAACACGAGCTGATTACAGGTCAGTACGTAAAGTAATTTAAATAAGTTCAACCTTTAACACCTAGAGATGCAGATTATTACACACTGCAGGATTAATATGAGTGTTGCTGATAATACGTGAAGTGAGGTTTGGATGCAGGACTCGTACTTGTGGAGTATTTACACTTGTGTAAGAATTTAATTCACATTAAAAACAAACAAGGGGAGCATATCATTGCTAATAATGGCTAACTGCTGCTAGCTGTATTCTGTTTAAACATACATGACTGTATCAACTGTTAGCTTGTTACTGTTAGCTTGTTAGCTCGGTTGGGAGTGTAGTTGCTGGCACTGCTGGACCAAGTGGAAGAAAGAGGTTTTCTTCAGGCCCAGGGCTAGCTGGTTAGCATGCTAACTTTGCAACACTGTGCAAAGACTTGCTTTTTATTTCTTCACATTCTGTTGATTATTTTAGTAAAATTCGGCAGGATCTGAACACCCTGACCCACAGCTACATATAGTGATTAAAAATAGCATTTGCGGAGCCGTCCAGCTCTTTCCCACTGCGCCTTGAATCCCTCTTTCTCCGTCTTTCTCCCTTCCCTCTCTCTCTGAGCGTAGCCCCCTGGGGATTAATGAACCACACACACACCCCAAAAGCGGTGCAAAGAAGAAGAAAAAACACGAGTGCCAGTAAAAAACAGAATAAAGGGCTTAAAAGGCATCTGGGAGGAAAGCTGAGAAACCAAGAGACCCGTCAGCAGGGTCTGCCAAGGCTTAGAAGTCAGACTGTTTGTTTTGCTTCATATGTCGACGCGGCCGCTCTTTTTCTCCCAGTGTGGTTCTGTCCCCCCGGCCTGCTTCTTATAAACTTTACCTCCACGGGACACCTCCAGTTGACATGGAGCAAAACCAACACCTCCCGGAGAAAAGCAAAAAAAAGGAAAAAGAAGAAACGCAATATGTAAATGTTGTGAAAGGAGCAAATTAGGAAGTGTATCTTGTTTGAAAGGGCTCGTAATGGTTTAATTCCAAAAACATGTTTTCTGCCTCCCCTGGTAATGTGTCACATGTGAGGCTGTGGCTGCTCTGGAGAGCGGGGGTGGGCGTGCGGTGAGCAGGGGATGGGGGGGATTTGAACGTGCTTGGTGGCAAACATTTGTTTATGTTTTCCTCCTGGTGCATCGTTTCAAAGGGGAGCGTGTACGTCCCATCGGCAGGATCCACATCTCCCGCCGATTGGAAACACATTGCCGTGCGCTCTATATGGTGAACATGTCAAACCAGCAGTCCTTCTCATGCTCGAGAGAGAGAGAGAGAGAGAGGGGGGAGCAATATGTGACGCACTTCTTTAAGAAACAATAACTTACGCATTTAATGAGCTCATTTGGTTTCACTTAAAATCACAACTCCCTCCTGATGTGCAGAAATAGATTTTTTCAGAGACCCTCACTCCCGGCGTGAGGGAAAGAAATGCTGTGTGTGAATGTGGTCGGTGATTTTTCTCTCCTGTCCTTCTGGAAAAAGGAAGAAAACATGATCAAAAAGTAATATAGCAAATGTCTATATATGTGAATGAAGGAGGCCATAAAGTCCACATGTTTCCTCCTCCTCTTGACTTCCCTCTTCCTTCTGCTCGAGCACATGGCGAACAACACTTTGCCTTTTAATTGCTCCCATCACGCAGTTTTCCGTCCTCCTGCCAGAGCGATGTCCTGGAATGATCCACCAAAACTAAAAACCGAGAGGAAACTTTCTCAAATTTCCTTTTTTTTAATTTCCTCATAAGTATCCCCCCTGTAACCAATTTTACACTCCATTTAACATACATGGAAATGACAGCCGTTCGCATTTTGATCAAATTGTTTTAAAAAAGAAAAGTGAGTCCGTTTTCTGACATTTCATTTGTTAATGAGTTCCTTTCCTCTTTAATGAAATGCAATTCTGTCAGGTTTAATAACATTTTTTTAAATTAAATTAGGATTTTTTAAGAAGTCACACTCATACAGGGAATGTGACTTATCCCAGTGCCTAAAACAAAATGGTCATGGAGCTGTTTTTTTTTTTTTTTAAATATTAGAAAAGTAATTTTGCTGCTGGAAAGATGAAACAAGCAGAACTTTCTCCGTGAGAGACGATTTGCAGTATTAGGAGTTATTTTAAATAGTGAGGTAATAATGAAAACTAAAATATTTAATACATGCAGTTACATAAAACTCAGTATTGTTGTAATATTGACACTAAATGCATGTTGGGTTTATGAACGAGGCTGAGGACTTAATAAAAGGTCAGTGTTGATCTTGTTACTCAAACTTTATGTCACACTTACCCCTGATTAAACAACGAGGCATCGGTGGCAAATTATGATATTTTTACTGTTCATCTGTTTTCACAGACGTGTGGAACGTTTGAGATGTTAAACACAAACAACAGCAACATCTTATTTTACATGGAACGCAAAAGTATACCAATTTATGACTTTAATAATTATATAACTGATAAAAACATGAACGTTTACGTCCACATTACTCAAAAATGAATCCAATCACATTCAAACACAACAAGACATCAGTGAGCCGTCAGTGAACCAACTGCTGTTCAGTGTAAGCATCCAAATCTGAGTGTCAAAGTAATTAAATAATCATTCAGGTGATTCTGAGGTTGTGGAATGTATTGATACTTTGATTATCAATACTTTGATTACCTTTTTAATACCACGTGTTTAAAATGATATGATAGCATGAATAAAATCACAGAAGCTTTTAAAATACAGATCTACAATCAGATTTTACAAATGGTGTGTAAAGAAAACTATCCATAACTTGGACCTTTGTCCATTTTGCTGTGGTATCAAAAGAGATGGAGTATTGATCTTTTACATACTGGTATTGTATTCTTCTATTGTGACAACTTTAAATAATTTGATTAATTCAAAGGCTACTTGAGTTTGTAATCTGCTGCTCGACAATTTAAGGACACAAGAAGCACTTTTACTTCTTGAGAAAATCATCACATTACCTTCAGCTTGTGTACGACAGACAGTGAATATGAGGCTGACCAGGTGTTGTCTGCCTGAGCCTGCAGCAGCCGACAGCAGTGAGGCAGCAGGCAGCACAGGGTGAACACGGCGCTGGGCAGGGTAAGGCCTTATCGCCGCTTTAATTTTTCTCCCCAAGGTGAGCTGGGAAGAGATCAGTGGCACTAAACCCTGGGAATTACCCTAGATATTGGCCCCCTGTGCTCTGCAAATGAAATCCTGCCGTCGGCAGGAAGAACATGGTGGTTAACACTCTGAAAATCAGTTTTTGTGCAGACCACAGCTGGCGCGAAGGGGCAAGGGAAAGTAGTGGAGAGAGGAGAAGGAAAGAGGAGGGGGAAGGGTGCTTTTAAAAAAATTGACATTACTCATAAAAGAGGGAAAGACAGAAGGAGAAGGCCTCACTCTCTATTCTTAAGTGTATCTGCCATCAGAGTAACAAGTGTCAGTGATATAATCATTTGCCAAATATAGTTAAGTCTGCGTGGTGGCATTTAGGCAGACAGACAACAGACGAGTGGAAAACATGTGACAACAAACTGCAGTTTGTAGCTGTGTGGACCAAACTAGTAATGAAACCAGAACCAGGGTCCAGCTGTCTGAGGGTCTGAGCAGGGGTCTCGGGGCCATGGTGAATGAGTGAGTGGTGAGATAGAAATCACTCACTGTGATCATAACCTTCACAGTCCTGAACCTGACCAGCTGTCAGGCCTGTGCTGGCCTGCGCCCACTGAAGTCACTGTGGGAAACATAAGAGTGCTCGCATCAGCTCCTAAATTAGACGTTAATAACAAACCAGCTACACACAAAAAGGCTGAAAAGAACATTTTTGTTTGTGTCGGATCGCCTGTCGTTATGTTTCCTGCGACCAGCCGTCAGTCTCAGATGACCATTCGGTCGCTCGTAGCAACGGCTAACTGTTTAACTGACACCGATACCTCCACCATTTTGTCACATCGCTGTCCAAACGGATGGCCTTTAGTCAGGGATCGTTCCTGTATTGCACTTGTTGTAGCATTATCTGTGGGTTTAGCTCTGATGTCTCTCATAGCTGCTTTGTGATGCGTCTTTATGGATTAGTTGCATCTTGTCTACATGATGTTTTTCTATGTGTCAGCTGTGAAGACGCACTTAATCACAAACCAGCAGGAAACTGCAGCTGTACCGCTCCACGGGTTCAAACCTTTCAAGCGAGCTGAACTTCTGGCGACGGCCCAGCTGATGATGTCATGACAATACTCAACATTCATGAAATTATCTCTGACCCGTGTGGTTCAAAATAAGCTTCAGAAGTTACAAAATAATAAAGAAATCACAACATTTCATGGAAAATTACCAAAGCAATAACACAAATGAGACCAGCTTGATTATTCTTATTTCAATACAAATCTGATTTTACAACCAAATTCTTATTTTTGAACTTGTAAGCAGAAATCTGATTAACAGACTTTTTTCTTTTTCTTTTTTTTTCCTAAATGGTAATTTTAGACTTTTAAGTAGTTAGCAGAGTAAAGTAGCTAATGACCTGGAAAATTAATTATCCACAACCCTTCCCAGCGCCACACTGACACCACACGAGAGGAAACTGTATATGTTGTTATATTTCATCACTCACTTGGGTCGGTCTCAGTTTCCCTCGCTTAGATATACACAAATACACACCCGCACACGCAGCATGCATATACACACACCACATGCACACACATCATCACCCTCATACACAAAACCCCCCTCTGCTTCCCCCAGCACACACACACACACACACACACACACACACACACACACACACAGATAGTATTTATAGGTTCTGATCAGGGTGTAAAACAAGACCGTCTCTCTTTAGAACACCCCTCACCATATTCTCCCAAAAATAGCAGGTGCCCATCCAAGCGAGCCGCGGTGGGAGGATTCAGAGCTTGGAAATAAATGGAAGGATGTTTACTCATCGCCAGAATGAAAACAGCGCTAATCTCCAATCAAGTCCAAAAGGCAGATAGTTAGCAAGGAGAACCTAAAAATAGTCCAGAGGGTAACACGTTCCAGCTACGACCGAGCTTAACTTTGATCTTACTATACGCCGGCCCTTGTGCGCTGAAAATGATTAGCACTTCTGTACAGTGATTTGGGACATACTATATATAGATGAACTTAAAGGACATAACATGATGAGCGGGGAGTATTAGTGCATGCTCCACAGTTCAGTGGGATGGAAAGTGAGCGGTGGGAGTGTTTGGAAAACTGACGGAAATCTTATTTGGGGAACTACAGACACACCTGACCTTGGCGATGTTTCACCGAGCTGGTTGTGATTTCTAATTTTATTACACCTAAAAAAAAGATCGATTTTGTTCCCTGGATTTTTTTTTCCTTGTACAATAGTTGTATTTGATTAATCTGTGATTCTAGCAGGATGAGAAGAAAACACAATACGGACATCTAAAGTAACAGACTGGATTCATTTGTCAAGTGCAGACGATTTAATCAAAACTGAATAAAAATTGTCAGTCATGGCACATTAATACAATCAGCCGTGCTTTTGAGTTAACGAGAAGTAAGTCTGCTTTGGCTCGATTTAGAAAAAGATACAAGTACAAATGGATGTTCGTGTTCCAATGAGTGAATCACAAGAACTCTCTCAGGCTGCTGCAATTAAGTGTGTGCGTGTGTGTGTGTGTGTGTGTGTGTGTGAGACGCCGCCTATGAGTATCAAATAGACTCTTACAACTGAAATATGGTTTCCATAATTGTTCTGCTTTTTTAACGACACGTAGCTGCAGTGTGAGTGTTACTGTGATGAACGGGCGTGTTTTTTTTGTTTTTCCTTTGGGTTTCGGCGTTGCAGTTTGCGTTGGCCTCGTGTCCGTGTTCTGCAGAGCTGCAGTCCCTGTAGCTGCAATATTATCTTCCAGGATTTACCTTCATGTTCTACTATTTTTGCGTTAGACGTTCAGAGATGATTGATTATGGACGGAACAGAAACGTTGACGTGAAGAAATGTCATATCAAACACAAATGAAGTAACTATAACTGATCTTGAGCCCAGAGCCAAACTTGAGCTGAAGTCATATTAGCAGCCAAGAAATAAAGTAAAAACTGTTTTCAAGCAACCCAATAACCTCAAAAAAATGTGCATTTCTATAAACCACAGATATGTTGAAACTTTACATTTCCTTATGTTGGAACTTCACGTTTTATCTCTTCACAGTGCTGTGCTGATGACCTGGTTACGTTCAGAGACAAAAACCACTCGGTGAAGGTTAAGCAACGAACACGTTCGGCTAAAAATACGACAAAGACGGCTGGAGGTGTCCCAACTTCCCGTCAAAAATACAGTTTTTTGTCGCCGCAACCACAGCTGGAAAATTCCCCTGAGGTCTCCTTAAAAATATCCAGTGGTTTCACACTTACAAATGTTGAAACACAGTCTTGGACAGTGGTCAGTGGCTTGGCAGCCTGGAGGCCTAACTCCACCGCCATCCCCTCCCTCTCCTGATACGAAAGTCGGGTCATAAACATGTAATGTGAATGTGATACGACACATTTTGAAGAAATGCTTATGACAAGTTAAATTCAACTGTATCACTGGTTTGCTGAAAACTTTACTGCCAACATTTTATTCTACCGATTGAGCTGTTCTCATGCCGAAACCCTCCACGTCCCGTTGAAGCTGTTGCCACAGTTTGTACCCGTACCACATGATTTACATGAGTTCATGCTGATTTCATGTGTTTGTGAGACTGCGTTGTTTTTGATGACACTGAAGAAGGAGCAAATTGAACACGTAAGCTCCGAGCATTAAGTAACATGGATGTGATTCCTGAAGACTGAAAAGTGTCACAGTAGACGACGGGCTGACATTACGAGCAGTGCAAATAACTCTGTGATATTCTGCAGATTAACAGTCACTTTAGACCTATTAGCTGAGGAACTGTGCATACGTAGTGAGGCATGCAGTGGCTTGATATTATGAATGCATGCGGAGTGGAAACATAGTGCTATTTTCCGAGCGGTTTGGAAGGGTGTTACCTGCACTTTGGCAGCCCTGTGAAGCGTTCCACGTCTTCTGCCATTTGGCCGATGAAGACTGGCGTGGCGAACAGCCGGTGTGGTCGACTTCTAGGTAAAGCTATGGTAGGTGAACGACCCCTGAAACGGAAAAGTTTTGGTTCATGAAATCTGGAATTTGTCCCCCCATAAAACCTACTGTGCAAGAGTTGATTCAAGGGATTCTGATTTTAAATGGACTTTTATTGTGAAAAATGATCCAGCGACCGAATTAGCTGCAGCAAACCATTAAACAACAAAACAGGAAGTAATGACCTACAGAACCGTGTCACAAGATTCAAGCAAGACTGGTTGACAGCAGCTAGTCGCATCCTTTGCATGCAGAAGACATATTTCAATAATCCATCTGTAAAAGAATCCTCCTCGTGGCAGAGAGAGGGAGAAGACAAAACTCCATGTCAAATAGTGTGATGCATTCTCCAATCAGAGTTTGATGGCCCTCGTCCAAAAGCCCTTCCTACACTCATGTCTATTAAAGCTGACAAATACCGAAGCTGCAACTACTACGCATAACATTTTCTTAACGTGTGTTCAAGCCCATTTTTTATTTTCTAAGTAAACTTCTCCCTGACAAGAAATGATCCTCCATAAAACCAAAACAGGTTTTTTTTCACTTTGGTTAATCTACAAAATAAACAGCTGAATTGTAAAGTGTTAATTAGTGAGCTTAAATGGTGTTGCTAGGCGGATCTTTGTTATATTTAGAGCGAGCCAGGCTAGTTGTTTCCATCTGTTTCTAGTCTTTGTGCTAAGCTATGCTAACTGCCTGCTGGTTCCTCTGTTAGCATGCAGACTTCAGAGTGGTGTCGAGAGTCTCAACTCCCTGCAAGAAAGCAATTTTTAAAATATTGTGAATTTTGACCATTGATCAAACAGTGTAGTCAGAACTAAGACTTTATCCTTTATCTTTGTTTGGTCAGCTGTGGTGGTGATTTGTATGAATGCTTACTACAGTTTCCAGTTTATTGCAAATAAATTGTTATTTTCGGTACCAACATTGAGTCAATTAATCATCTTTTACGCAGTTGTAAACTGTTTTGATAATTGATCACGTTCACATCATGATTGCCGGCTCCAGCTTCTTAAAAAAAATAAGGATTTTCTTCTTTTCCTGGACTGTGCTGAACAAAAGAAGCATTCTGAAGATGTGACTTTGACGGAACTAGTGATGAGGCTTTTTTTCTACATTTTATAGACTAAACAATTGATTCAATCATGAAAATAGTCATCAGTGAACATCATAATTGCAGCTCTACTCACACGGCGTGAGGCCTTCTTGAAAATGACCAGTGTTGCAAATGTTTGAACTTGAAGCTGCAGAGACAGAGACTGCTTTCTCTAAAACGATAAAAACTCAACTCATACAGAATCTAGCTGAATCAAGCTAGACGCAGACATGAACATATCAGTCAATAAAAGCTACAGTTCCCTCCGTCTGTCCGTCTGTCTTTCTGGCAGGAAATTCTGTCATCTCATGTTGCTTGCCATGAGAAGTACACATGGAGAGGGCAGACATCATAAAAAATGCCTATCCACCTGTTGTTCTGCCGTTTGGGGAGCATTTGAACCCCACCTGCAATTCTTTGGTCTGGCAGACTGTGATGTGTGTGTGTGTGTGTGTGTGTGTGTGTGTGTGTGTGTGTGGACCAAGTGCGTCTCCCCATAAACAGGTGGGGTTCCCCGCCACAGATATCGAGTTCCCCTCTTTGATAACCCATTACAGACTTCATTAATTTCACTCACTCCAGCCACGTACTCGCCGTCTGACAAACTCACTGAGGAATTTTTGTATGAGCACACCTCCTCAGGCTTGTGTAACTTTTACAAGCAGAGATTAACATGTGTGAAAACAAATGTAATTTAACCCTTTATTGTTTTAGGAGGGTGTGGCGGACGTGCTTCGCTGTTAAAAGAGCTGTCTGTAGGAATATCCCCGGTGACTTTAAATGACGAGCGTTTTACTGTCATTCGGAGAAAAACATGGAGGATATCTGCGATAAATCAAACTGCATGAAAATATAATAAATAGTAACAGATAGGAGTTCCTTTGATTTCATTAATCGTGCAGTGAAATGAAAGAAAAGCACAGAGGACTTTAAAGAAACGGTGAGGTAGTGACGAATCATCATTTTTGTTTATTGGTCTCATGAGCCAGCACACATTTCTTTCCTGAGCTCTTTTAAGCCAGGAAACACAACTCTGCACACATACGTCTCACATGTCCAGCTGTGCAGGGCTAATTTGCACTTCACTTTGTTTTCTTGACATTGATTGGTTGCTCTTGAGCACATGGGACACCCGACACCGCAGCCCCCGTGATTCCAGTTGTGCGGTGACTCATCTCTGTGTCTGGCAGATGACACAACGGCGCGAGGTCAACTTGGACTGGACCCGGGCTCCGTTCACATTGAAACCCTGAGCGCCGTGCCTCCGAAAGCATGTCTAGCATTGCTCCAAAATAACAGAACAATGCCGGGGATTAGGAGGCTGCGCTAAATTTAGTGGCAAAAGAATTCACGCAAAAACACCCCTCGAAGCGATAGTCGTTTCTCCGTCATTGGTTTCTTCTTTACATGAATGTTCCAGATGAAAACTGCCGACATGTTTGTTGAAACGCTGCTCTTTGATTGTGTTTGTGTCTGCTGGAGAGGGGTGGCGTCATTTAGGGGCAAGCATCAAAAATGAATTCAGACCAAAAACTTTTATTACAGACGCTTTCAACGAACTCCAAAGTGACAGTTTAATGTTTGATTTGTTGACAAATAAGGCGATAATTCATGCGAGAACCGCAGCTCGTTTGTGACATGAAGTTAACAAGGACACTGTGTTGTGTAGACAAATACAACTGGAGGATTACGCCACAAAATATAAAAGTGAAATCATTTGGTTGAAGGAAGAGAACACAGATCATTGTCCTGGGATTTGCATGTAAACACTCTGAACATTTATATAATATGCAACTTTTAGATAAACTCTTCAGACGTCACCTGTCGCTGGTCTCCGCTGTGTTTACTTGGATGAAAAATTTGGCTTTTGAGAAATGTGGAAGTCATTTTCGGTCGTATAACATCTGCTGTAGACATTACCGGTGCTGCCAATGCCCTCAAAGCGTTGTCTTCTTGTTAAACCCTCATTGTACCCAGACATAAGCTCGACCTTGACACTTTAAAAACAGACAGCTCACCAAGACGAGCGACAAGTGCTGGGGCATGAACTTGACCCGGGTGAGGGGGAGGAGGAGGATGGAGCTAACAACGCTCCAGTTCTGTCAGGACAACAACAAAGTAACATTTTATCTCTTAACAAACCCCATGAACGGGACCATGAGCATGTTTTTGGACCGTCATTGCAACCATTCGTCCAGAAAACACCCATTTATTTGTGCTCTGAGATTAAGTTCAGATCTGTTTTATCTGAAAGCTTTGTTTTGCACTGAATCCACTGACATGTGGCAGTAAAAGAGCTCGACAAGAATTGATGGGAGGATGAAACCTCCTCTGATCAACGGGCAAATCGGAGCCACTTGTGCAGCATTGTTTAAAGGATATCCATGTCGTTTATTTTTAGAAAGCTATACCAACTATTTGAAAAGGTCCTCATAATGCAGATACGCAGGTCACCGCTGTCATTTCTTTTGTCTCATTGCTCAGAAGAGGGGCAGCATCTGTCGGGACCTTTAACTCTCTGTATTGTTGTGGCTAACGCGGCTTTGAACTTCATTCTGATGAGACAAGCTTCTTGATTTAACACGAGGGAACAGAGTTTTTTGGAAAATGTCGAGGTATTTTTGGCCACGGCGGAGGATCCAGAGCGTGTGGACGCTTGATTTCGAGATGATTTACTATGCCGAGGCGTCTATAAATCCATAGCGTTGAAAAGATATAAACATACCACAGGGGCCACTGAACAGTGGGAGTGGGAAGTTGTGGAGAGAAAACCAAACAAAACCGTTTCATCAAGCAATTTTTGATCTTCCTGTCGGCTCAGTATTGATTTTTGTGGTTGCCTGTGTAACTTTGTATTCAATCTTTACCGGTTCGATGCCGTGCAATAGTATCTGTTCTCATATAATTAACAAGGGCAATCGTTACCTCCAACATAGTGTCTTTGCACCCACGTTAATGTCTTGTTGTCTGTTGTGGAGCTGATATTAATAACGAAGGGGGAGATGAGAAAAGAGAGAGAGAGAGAGAGAGAAAAGCCCTCCCCCCACACACACGTCGTTCAGTTTTGAGTTTTGCTGCAAACAGACAGCAGGAATTACCGTTATGTTGTTTGATTCAAAATCATATTGATCTCTGCTCCTTTTGATTCGCATTTTCCCCACTCACAGCCAAATCCTCCCACACAGGCTTTGCCTTTTGAGAGATCGCTTTTCAGACAGTTTAAAGATGCCAGCCGCGCAGCGAAAATTATTCCGGGAGAATATTACTTTAAAATGCGTATTGATTCCGCTCACAGAAATGAGGCATTATGTGGGTGTTGAGTGGAGCGGCGGAGATACGGCGGTGAAAAATGACACTGCGTCATGAGCTATCAGTTTCAGTGGCTCAAAGAGAAACATCTGGTTGGACTCGGCTCCAAAGAACACAAACCCAGCTAAGGAGACTGCATGAGTTGGGAGCAGACAGCCTTCAAAACAAACGCCACCAGCTTTGTTGGCTTCTGACACAATTTGCTTGAGGTCTTATTCAGTTTCAGAGCCGGGAGTCTTACAACGATCTCCATGTGCAGAAGGAACTTATTGCAATGCAGCAGGCAAGGATAAAAAGAAAAGGTGAAAAAAGGTGATACCCATCCTATGAATACGTTACATTGTTACCTCTTTGGACACTGTACATAGTTTGGCTTTGGAGTAATCCATCAACCCAGGGCGAGAAATAGCCTTCTATATTTGGCCTCTACATCTTTAGCCTGTTCTCTCAGTGGGTACAGGGGCAGCTGAGGAGACAACCCTCTCCATCAGTCATAACTTCTGGCCCAAGGCCCGGAGTTCCTGTCACTAAGAGGCTTACACCAAAGAATCCTCCCCTCATTCGTATAAAAGCCAAGCAGGTCAAAAGGTTCTGAAATGATTTGCATAGCCAATGAGGTACTGACTTTATGACTATAGTCCACTACGGGTGGTAGCGTGAGTGTTAATACTCTCTGAGGGCTAATTTCCTTAGCTCACAGCATTTTCTGTTCTTACAATCAGCGCAGCAGCCAAATAAGCTTTAACTGCTAAATCACTAACAGTACTAAAGAGCTTGTCTGAGGATTTACTACCATCATCACCTCGAAAAACTAACATGCAGCACTCTAAATGCTGATCAACCTGGATCCAGTTCATTTCAGTCATTTCTTCTACATCAGCCCAATTTAGGGTATTAAACACCGCCATGGGCCGCAGAATACGAGCCCCATAAACTGCAAGTGTAAGAGCAGCGATAGGAAAACATTTTGGGGAAAGGAGCTGAAACTGGGAATTGCTTCTGTAACGCTGCTGGGTGACCACAAAAATCTGTCTGTGAACCACGTCAAGACTGTGATCATTATTTCACTCCTTTTCGGCAGTTTTTTTTTTTTTTTTTTTCTCGTCTGCATTCGTTTACCACCGCATCAGCATTTTTCCTCCAAATGAAATCTGAAGGCATTCCTTTCCCTTTCCGCACCCTTTTCAGAGACCTCGTCAAACCCAATATGGCTTTCTCTCCCACTACAGGACATGTACCTCCGCAGCTGAGGCTGTAAGATGGTGACACTTTGTAATCAAGACGAATGTCTTTAAACCTCAGCGAGACTACAAGATAAAGAGCTGAACATGACAGATGACGGAGTTTGGAGACAAACTGATAAGAGAGGTTTACCAATGAATTGATGAATTGAAGATTCCCAGTTTATCAGATCAAAATATGAGGCTACGCTATGTAAACGCAACATTATGTAACTTTTTTACCTTCAGAATCATTTTGATGCCACAGTTTTTTGAGGGCAGAGTATCTTCAGTAAGAGGGGGGACTCACCGCGTTACGTACATGTTCATGTAGACATGTATGTAACACAACATGATGAGGCTGTGATGAGTTTGGAGTTGGCGGCTACATTACATCTGATAGTTACAGACCGGACATTTGTATTTACAACGGTGTTCGATCAGACAAAATCTCACAAAATATGTATTTTTCACATAATGTTGTTTTAAAATCTAGATTTTTTTTTTTTTGCGCATTTTTTGCCATCTGAAGAAAATTGTCAGGAAATCAAATTGAGCAATGACTTAAAATACACTGATATTTAATTCCTGTGGGCCTGAAACTGAAATCCCCAAAGCGAATGAATACAACAGTTCATTGGTGTGCGACTCAAAGTGTGTCACAGGTTCCATCACATCCTCGTATGTAAACAACTGTTGATCATCAGCTTCTCTGAACCGGCCCACTCGCATGAAACCTGTTTGGTCAGGTTCAGGAAAACATCGTGGTTGTGGATAAAATCACCACTTTTCTTCTGTAACTTCCAATACAAACACAACTACGTTGCCAAAGTAACAAAGTGAACCTCTGGTTTCACACAGCCGTCTCTTGAATGAAAGTCTTGAGCTTGTTTAACGTGACCATCCATCCTGGACCTCCACCAGACTTTCCACTGTTCGTACCACCTCTCTTCCTCGTAATAATTACTACAGTCGTTACATGTCGCCGTCTAAAAAGAAACGTGAATGTGGGTCATAATAAGCTGCTTTTATTTTCTCCGTCTGTATGGTCATTTCTTCTGATGAGGACTGGCTCAGCACTTCCTTTAAGACGTGATAAATATACAAAATAATGGACAAAGGCAGCACTACTGAGCATAATGCAAGTAGAAGAGTCCTTAATATTTGGTTAAAGATTGTTGGATTTAGTGTTCTGAATGCGGAACTACAAATGGGACTACAAGTCATTCATATTCAGTATTTGTGGCTAAAATAAAACTCTAATTAATTATCTTGAATTTAAGCATTTAACGAAACAAATATCTTTACCTAATCTGCATCTTCAGACTTTAACTCTCTGAAGGAACCTTAAAGTCTACTTCTCCAACAGATTTCTACTGGTATCGATCTGTTGTTGAATGTATCTGGAATACATGACTGTCAATCTGCAAATTAAATGATCTATTGGTTATTGTTCTTTGTTACATGAACCTGTAATTTACTCTCCTTTTAACCTTAAGCATGTGTACATTGTCTGCAGTTATGTTCTTGGATGTTTCAGATCTGCTGAACACAAGTGAGGCAATTTCTAAGCTGGAACATAAATATGCACTGGCAAAGGCTGATGTCTTGTGGTTACAGAACGTATCCCGCAGCACTACTCATGGCTGAAATGATTGACATATTAAGTTTAAATAATGGTGTAGCCATCCCATGCTGTCTTCAAAGTGCAACTCGTGCAATTTCTGAAACGTTACAAAGTATTAAACTCCTGGTCTGAGCTATAAGTCGGGGCAGGATTTCACCCTGTAAGAGCTGAATGCTTCAGGGTGGTTTGAGAATATACGCCGTTATCCATTTTAAAAATCCAAACCTCTGTCCAAGTGGTGTAAACGTTTCACATGAAAACTCAAGCAAGAAATAATGCAGTGTATTGTATCACAGACACGTTGTTGCCAATAAAATCAGGTTGATTGACGAACTGTAAACACAGGAGTCAATCTGTGGTCACACCTGAAAACGTGCTTCTTCTTTGTTAGAATGCTGTAATTGTATGTTTGGTGACAACTTGTTTAGGAGCTTGTTGGTGAACTCCTTTTGCCTTCTTGATGTGTTGTTGGAGTTTTTGGTTTGGCCTGTGATCCATCTGTTACCATGGATGGGAGAAGGGTTTATATCGTATTCTTCAGCCAGCTAACAGGAGGCGATCGAGGCGATGGCTTTACTTTTGTGGAGTTGTCATGATGTCAGTCCAGTCAGTGGTGACATGCAAGTAGAGGTGTTGATAGTTGTTAGCGAAGGAGGATGGTTGGATGGTTGGATGGTTGGTTGGTTGGATGATTGGATGGTTGGATGGTTGGATGGTTGGTTGGTTGGATGATTGGATGGTTGGTTGGATGGTTGGTTGGTTGGATGATTGGATGGTTGGATGGATGGTTGGTTGGTTGGATGGTTGGTTGGTTGGTTGGATGGTTGGATGGTTGGTTGGTTGGATGGTTGGATGGTTGGTTGGCATGATTACATGAAAACTGGAATGGAGGATGCGTCTCAGCCCTGAAGACCCAATTAACTTTTGGTTCTGATCTAGATAAAGCAACAGATCCATCATTTTTTTCACACTTTCTTTGACATTGGGAGACTTTTGAACATTTTTGTTAATTCTTTCATTTATGGATTTTGATGAACAAAATGTTATGGTTTTTTTTTCAGTGTCTGGTATCGATGAGTGAGTACAGTTTGGGGGCTGTTGGGCCTTGGCAGAGGTATGCAGTCTTCTAGATTCTTCTGTTTTGGCTTTAAGTTTTCCACAACATGCTCTTGCGTGACTGATAATTTTAAAACAAAGATGTTACAATTTCATTACTAATGTCACAACATCACTTTCTTGTTATCTTGGTCTGATTTTTTGTCACTGTATAATGCATCTCACCACTCTTCTGCACTCTGCACTCAGTAAGGTCATGTGTTGTATTCATTTCTGTCTCGGGAGAATAGAGGCTGGAGGATATACATTTAAATGTACTGTACGTGCTCGATAATGTTATCCTCCTGTTGCATCTCCTGCACTCCTTGAAGCAGACAGCACTTGTGACTCTCAAGAGTCCTCATTCTCCGCTTGAGTTGACCACCACCCAAGCCAAGAGAGGCGGTATGAAGTCATCACAAAAGTCAAGAGCTACTGTGCCACAGAGACTTCAAGGAGGGAAGAAAAGTTGGCAGAAAATCAGTGTTGTGTCACTGGAAAGGATTTGCAAGTGGGAGGAGGGAGAGCGAGGGGAAGTAGGGAGGGAGGGATTGAGAAAGGAACTCGGTCTGAAGCGGAAGAGGGATGCTTGGACGAGAGTAAAAGGAGGGAGAGGGAAAAGTTTAGATGAATAAAGTAAAATGAAAAGTTGCAGGAACAGTTCTGGGGAGTGGAGGAAGGTGAAAAAGACTTGTGGTTGTGAAGGAGAGAGAATGGCGGCGTTGATAGAGGAGGTGAAAGACATTTTCTCTGGCTCCAGGCCCAGCTGGTGTCTACGCCGGGCCGCTGCGGGCGTCAGATCTTTATTCCAACCCTGGAGACAGCTGGAGGTGTCAACGCCGCGCCAGCCTCAGTTATACCTCCCCACAAAACTCAGCCATGTGTTTGTGCACACAGCAGCCCCGCTGTCACAACAAGCAGATATCATATTGACTCAGGTTCTCCCTCATCTTATGACTATTTGTACAATATCCCTGAATAAATGGTTTGATTTGTTATTTCACCTCTTCAGGAAAATATATTTAACAGGGGATAACTCTTGCCATTTGTGTTTTGAAACTGTAAAATGGCCACTTGAAAACCAGAAATCACTTGTGGGATTTATAATCGAGCATGACAAGGCCCAAAAGAAAAGTTATAGAGGGGCTTTCATGCCCCATTTACATTGAAACAATCACTCACTACTGGGGTTTCAAATTCTCAAGAACCACAGACAGACATTTCAGGGTTAACCGTCTAACTACAAATCAAACTGGTAGGAAGGCATTTTATACATTTCCTAATGGGTTCCAGAGGAGAGGATGGCTCTCGACTATCGTGTGTGTCTCTTAGGCTCTCATGTCGCCTTTAAAGGGCTTTCGGCTTTACACAAGCTGAGGGCAAAATTCAAGACATTAGAAAAGATGAGAGGAATTCATTTCTTTTCCTGTTTAGCTTTTAATGAGTTTTTCCGCAAACCAGGTCCAAAAAGGTAGCACATCCTGGCTGCCGCTGAGACTTATTGTAGAGAGCGGGAGGCTGCGCTGTGTACGAGCGAGGCACATTCCTTGGTAATGAGGTTAGTTCTGGTCTGATAGGTGAGTGAGGATGATATGACGGTCTCTGCAGGAATCTGGTAACAGCAACATCAGGTCAGAAATCCAAAACAATATTCAGAAGAGTCACTTTGTCCTCATTTGGTGATTTACGATTGCAGAAAACAACTTTCTGAAAGAAAGCAGATAACATCTGTCCTTTGTTGGACTGGAACACTTGCAGTTGAGATTTAACAGATCACTCTGCACTCAGCTGCCGTCTTCTTCAGAATAATGTGTCCATTTCAGGGGGGGAATCATTTACCATCTATAAATCAGACAGGATCAAGGGACTGAAACCATGATGTGTTTCACTTTTTCAAATGATTTAAGAGGGTTGGTTGAAAAGTTTGCAAATAACTATGACCAAATGCTATCCGGTAATATCCACAATGCTGCATTAATTTATAAGATGAAGAGAAAATGTCTGAATCCTCCAGTTTTTCACTTTTAAAGGCACATCCGGCTCAATTTGTTTCTCTCCTTCCACAAGCAAACAGCTCTGAAATACTTTACGTATCGTCACACGCATCAGACTCAGCGAGCACATATGTTTTTATGGAACTGGGATGACTAATAAATCTCTGGCATAATGTTATTGAATTAGTGGGGACTTAGGACATGATACCATATTAAATCCTGTCTTTTCCAGTTCGCTGCTCTTGATAGCGATATATTAGAGTCCCACATGATATACTTGCGCATCCGCTGTCATTTTTCATCACCTCTAGAGAGGCACTGGTGAGGGGCGACGATGAATAATAAATGAGTCTGAATTTTCTGATGGAATTTCCATTTGCGCTGTGAACAATTTTCAGGAAAGAGGATTTACGCTTAATACCTCGCGGTGCCCCCTCCGACAGTCGCTGTTTGTAGCACAGATTAACGGTGAGATCTCCATCTCTTCCATGGCATGATGTGATATTTGCTGCCATTTAAAAGATACTTATTAATCTTGAGGACTCCAATCTTAGATGTTCCAAGCTGAACTGCAGCTGCTATCCCTGAAATGAATGTCAGTAAAGCATCAAATCTTCAAATACACAAGTCTAATGCACAGCAAATAAACATGTTACACCCCAATATCACATCTTTACAAGTGTAAATCTTATGATGTCTTATTTTCAACAAGTCTGTGTGCCTGGTGTGGGAAGACGAGGGCCTCGTTGATAACAATGTCACTGATATATTCATGTTTAAGCCGTCTTTCATAGCATTATATTCAGTTACAGGAATCACGATGGTGATGTCTCTGTCACAGTCAACAGATGGCAGACATAAGATCAGAAAATCATCATAAAAATGACCTCAAGCCAAAGATCCTAACCTCAACACATCAGGAGTTCAACATGTTGCTTAGTTTACCCAAATGTAAATGTTTGTGTTTATGAGCTTTTCATATGCAGATATCTGTCCATTTAAACATGAAATATCTTTATGATTTAACCTAACACAAAAGGAAACACACATTTCAAGTCACTAAATACACTGTAAATAATCACGGCAGGTGGAAAAGAAGCTCTTCGCTCTGAAAATATCTTATCTGAATATCCTCTGGTTACTGCAGTCGCCCTGAAGCTTTGTCACCGGAGGATAAATCACCATCAGACGATAGCTGATGAGTTCTAATGTCGCCAACCAACACTGTCATCGCTCGAGACACACTCATAGCATGTCTAAAGACAACGTCAGGCAAGGCCCAGCTCTGTTTTACAGCATAGATGAGGTTGGTATGCAAATATTTAATGAATGAATGAACGTTTGTAGATTGTCTGATGAACTGATTACTAATCAATCTTCCCCAAAGAACTACAGACTGTAAACCAAAGTTTTATGTTTGTATGTTTGTCACACAGTTAACCTTAACCCATACTGGATCGATGAAGATGAAGAATAAAAATGCAAGAAGTACATTTCTGTTGACACAAAATCAAAAGTAGAGGTCAGCGGAGTAACGGTCACAGTTTGACTGACAGCATGCCTTCTTATCGCCCAACATGTCACCAATGATCCCAGACTCTTCCCCGCCACACACCTCTTTGATGCACCACCTCGTCGCCGCGACCTTTCCTCTCCTTACAATGTCTGCAATGCAGGAAGTTCACACCACTTTTCATCTGCATGGAGGCAAGAAGCTAAATACAAGCAAATGTAAACAAGCTCACACACCCTCACATGACACATCTTTCCTTTCTTCCCAACATGGCTCGTAATCGGACGCCTGGATGCCCCTCGCCATCCCTCATTACCCAGCATTCCTGAGGGCTACATGCCGAGGGTGCGGCTGAGAGACTGGTGTGAGGTTGGCGCGGGGGGCAGGTGACAGTGATTGATCGAGTATGATTGATGGCTACAGCTGAGACACCAGCTCTGCTTTCAATTGTTGTTGGATCGGCCTCTTCTCACCTTGTAAAAGTGCTTTAAGGGGAGCTTTGGGATGAATGAGGGTGTAGTGTTAGGAGTAGAGGATGGTAAGTGTGAAAAGTGGTTAAGTAGTAGAACTTGACTGGACGTTCTCCCATTTTAATGCCTACAGGCGGAACAAAGATGGCTGCTGTGAAAGTTTAACAACACAGGCGTGGGAGAGGAGGTTCCTGTAACCTGCTCTGGAATGTGCAGCCGATCATGAAGCACGAGATCAAAACGTTTGACGGGATGGGATGCAAAAATGTTGGTAATCAACACCTGAGATCATTGTTCAGTCAAACTTACCAACAAAAGTCAACATTGTTTCTGTTGACCATGAAAATCAGTCCCAAATATTTATCAGGCTGTTTTTATAATCCCCTGAACATGATGTTGTTGTGCCCACATAAAACTAAACCAAACTGTTGAAACAGCTTTGAAACATCATGATAAATGACATCAGTGCTTCAGGTGGGCTGGTATTAAAGGCTACGCAGTACTTGGACCTCCTCATTTTAATCTTTGGCACACTGTGAGCTTCAAGTCTTCTTCAATACAGCACAGTGTTACTTTAGTGAATTATTGTCCCATTTAGCATAAAGTAGACAATAAAGCAAGGTGTGATTTATGGCGTGGCTACTGACACGTCACCACGAAGAGTTCTTTACTTCTCATTTGGATCAAGACATCCTCCACAGCTCTACATTCTCATACAGATATGGTCACTTCTGGCTCAAAAAAAAAAAAAAAACAAGACTGCAATGGCTGTAATGCCAAACTCCCACAACAACCCACATCAATAATATTCCAGCTCCTGACTGACAGGATGAAGGTGGATGCACCTTGTGGAGATACATGTTGTGTTTTCATGCTGTTTCCTTCAGCTCGTACTCTTGTCCTACACTGCTGGGTAACAGTGCTGGCAGTGAATCTGGACAGACATTGTTAAAGCAGTGATGTAATGTTATAAAAGGCAGAAATCTCAGCACATTAAGTGCTTTTTGAGCCACTGGTATTAATGAACATCCCTGCTAATCCCCATTCATCACTGTGGCCATCTTGTTCTATGAGGGTATAAATCATAACTGTTTCCACGTTAAACGGAAATACCCGGTCTCTCCTTCCAAGTGTTGTAGGTTAGACGTCGAGCCGAGGTGAACAGGTGGCACCCTCATTCCTCCACCCTGCTACCCTATTCCACAGCCCCACCGCTCCTGCTGGGAGCTGCATAGCTGACACCTTTGCTTTCTGAGTTCCTGCTTCGCAGCCAGGACAGAGTTGCTTTGTGTCCCAGCAGGGAGGCAACTTACCACGAAAGCCAGGGTGCCGTGCAGCATGCCGACAGAAAGTAAGGAAGGACATAAAAGCCTCTTCAGTGACCTTCTGAGACACCAATAGCTATCTGCCCTTTACTACACTGCTGTGCTACTATATTGCATCAGTAGAAATAAAAAAAAAAAATCATGGAACTTGAACTCATGGCAGAAGGAAAATCATAATGTCTCACCGCTGACGCTTAAACATCATGTGATTTTACTTACGGTGCCATAAAAGTAATATAACTCATCTACATTATTGTTTAATTGGTGGAAATTTACAATTTAAACAGATTTAAAAGACTTTAACTGGAGGCTTTCTGACGCTGAGCGACGGTGACGATAAACGCGTGCCTGCTGACATTCGTACCAAAGCCACTGATATTAAACTTGAGAAATGACTGCGTCTCTCATGTCGTGTACCAGGAGACATTATTAAACTGGTGATGAAAGCTCTGTTCTGATTCTGACCCATTCTTTGATTTGGCTGCGCTGGTTCAAAAGCCAAAAGAGATCTGCGGTTTGCATGTTGAGGTAATTGGACCGATCGCTAATTGGGTGTCAGGAGAGAAAGCAGCAGGTGGGAACGCTGGAAATGTTCACTGTGGAGATAAAAGGAGACATTCTCGTTTCTGTTTTTCATGTTTGATGCCATTTTTTTTTTTAAATATGAGAAACGCTGAATCTTATAAAAGAGGTTAATTATGGCAGGGTCAGCATGCCGTCTGTCATGGTTTGGGTTTTGGGTTTAGTCATTTCCTGTCTTTGTCTTCCTGAATATTTTCCCGCTCACCTGGGTTCCATTAGTTATCATCCCCGGTGTCATTAAGTCTGTTTTCCCTTCACTCTTCATTGGTTTGTCTGTTTGTGTTTCTGTTCCTTGGTCTTGTCTTCTCGTGTTCCAGAGTTTTCCTGGTATGTTCTAAGTGTTTTTGGTTGATACCATCTTGTTTTTTTCACTCTTGGATCACTCCCAGTTTGTTGCTTGCATTTTGGATTATGGTTGTGTTGACTTAAGTTTCTGATAATTAAAGCTTAGATTCTGTTCTTTTCACCTTTGCGTTTTGCATTTGGGTTCTTCTGTGTGAACCTGAAAGCCCTCTGCTGATTTGGTGGCAGTTCATTTTTTTTATCTCACTTCTTTCCCCGAGTTTTTAGTATTCCGATGTCATTTTAGGGTTCCAGGTAAGATTGAGTGCGACACACAGAAAAAGAAAATCACCTTTACGGTGTTTTTCTTCTCTGCGGCCATAACCCAGTTATGGAGTCAGGAGTTGATCGATCTGTTTCCCCTAAAGATCCTTGAAGTTGAGCGGGATTGGTGACAAAGCCTCGGTTCTGTTAATATGGGCCCCCAATGACCTGACGGTATTTGAACTGCCCTTCAGGTCCAGTGATCAGAATGCTCTGTGTTATAACCATGAGCACCACGGAAGGGGTTAAGACTCAGTTGGTCCGCAAGGGCCAAGCCTCCAACATACTAGAGGATCTGCGGTTCTCTTTGCGAGGATCATGGACCTACAACCTGTCAACCTTGGCTGAATTCATGTCTCACTGGCCGATGGAAAATATCAATCAATCATTACCTGAAGCTCACCGTTCAATGGCAGCAAATCCAGTCTGTAAATGTTTTATCGTCTTGGACTATTCTTTGAAAAGAACGTGTCTCGTTTCAGTCTTTTTTTAATCAATAATTCTGTCAAAGTAGAGAGAAGATGTACCCTCCAGTGTCCTATAAATCCTTACTGGGTATTTATTTTTAAGGCGGTGTACAGAATCTGTTCCTCATGAAGAGAATTCTTTGCCAAAATTTTCCAATTTTTTGGACATCCAGTTCACCTCCATCAGTGTTGTGTTCAAGCTTGTGGAGGACGCCCCTCTCACCCAGCCAAGATACTGTCACCTGTTACCAGTGAACCACAGCCAGAGGTGGACCTAACACTGCTCAAATTACTGTAATCAAGTCCATTTTTAAACTGCAGATTTGGAGAAACAGAAAACTGCTTTGTGCGCTGCTATTGATAATGAATTAAACATCGACTGATACAAAGAAAAACACTTTGTACGTTTACATGAGCCAGCAGTTAATATCGGCAGTTTTACTTGTAATTCAAGTACAAATGTTCAGTATTCTGTCCACGACGTTTCCCGTCTTTTGTTGACGATGTTCTAACTTGTTTGAAATTTGCTGCAGGTATCAAATTTATATTTTCAATATTTGAAAATGTCAGTGACATCAATGAATTTAACTATTATATATTAGTTCTGTTATCAATTGTTTCTGTATTACAGAGTGTCTGATGTGTCCACAGCAGTTTGTAAATCATTGTCTGATACTGTTGGTTACAGTTTGTTGTGAAGGGAAGGAGAGATAACTACAGAACTGGAGGCCACGTGTCCAAGATGACCCTCTGAATGCACTCATACGTCTGAAAAATCTAACTATGCAACAGTGTGCGATGGCACGTCAGATGTCTGTGACTGTGTCTTCATCATTAGCATCCTCTCATCTTTAAGATTAACCTTGATGACAACAATTCTACACTGAAAATGACATTGCCTCAGTTATTGTTTGGAATAATGCCAGAAGAAGAGGAAGAAAAAGCTTTTTCAGATGATTCCTATTCAGGCTGCCAATCAGAGACGAGTTCAGTGAACATACACATTTAATACATTATATTCTAAACAGCTTTCACTGTTGCTCAGTGCAGGATCTATGTCTGTTTGAGGTTTCACACGATGATTTCCCTCAGACGTCTCTCAGGTCCTATTCATCAGCTACATAACCGCTCCGTGTTTGGCCCAAATAATCACTTTCTTCACTGTGAATTTCAGATAACTCGGTCAGAACACGATGCGAGTTCAAAGGGTCGTCCACAGCTGACTCTCACAAAAATGGAATGCGATCCAATAACGCGCCAATTAATTTTGATAATCAAATTTTGCTTGTGCCACATTTATTAAAGTAACTTATGAGAATTTGCTGCGAAAGCAAAAACGAGAGATCCTTGAAATTGTCTGGAGTGAATGTTTGTCCCGCTACACATGCGAAATGAAGTCATGTGCTCCACCAGGGATGCACCGTGTTTGCGTGCTCCATCACATCAGGCATTATCAGTCATATAATGAAGGCTTTGGTTCCACTCCCATGCTTTCCTTTCTCTCACACTCCTCAGACCGTTTTTTTTTTTTTTCCCTCCAAATAATGAACTATCTCATCCCTTTTTCATTACACAAGTATTCCAACACTGGAGTAGCCTGAAGGTTAGAGAAGCTTTCTTGTGACCGGAAGGTCATATAGTCTGAATCTGCCAGATTTGCTATAAAAACCTGGGTGGGGGGAACTGAGTGAATACAGGACGACCTCCATCAAAGTGCCCTTGAGCAACACGCAGTGCTCTCATTAGCTCCAGTGCAGCTGCTGAGGACCGTTCGTAACCCTCCTTCACCTGCAGTCACACACAAATATCTTCTGAACATCCTAAATAAACAGCCTCACTTCAAGTTTTGTGACATCAAACAACAGCAATCACTGGATGTCTTTACGTGGCGCTTAAGATGAAACCTGTTGGACGTATATTTAGGCGTGGGAGGAGGCGGGAGGATGGAGCACAGTTGTGTGAAACAATCCGTAAGAGATTTAACACTTCTAATTTCATCCATCAACAATCAGAGCTTTCACGTCAAAGCAAATGTGTTTCCTGTTAGCTGAACACTGTTCGTGACAGCCCTGCAATTAATTGAAACATTAGAGAGAGGGGGGAATGCTCCGGGGGCTTATGTGGCCTTGGCTGACGCGTCGCATGCACTGCAGCCCCCGAAAGACACGGAAAGCACGAGATATCCAGCGTGGGCTTAGCCTAGCCTCAGTGTCAGCAGGCTAGCTTTCCTCCCAGTCAGGGGGAACCAGATGTAACTCTGCACTCAGCATTAGCACTTCTATCATGTCGAGGCAGCCGCCGCGGAAATGTCCCCTTCGTGACGAGGTGACTGCTCTGCTGTGCATTATTTTGGAGGGCTGCTTTTCAGACAGTCTTAGACAGGAATCTACTTTCTGGCGCTCATATGATTCATTGACTTGTTACACGGAGGAGTGTGGATATATAGGGGAAAGGGTGAAGTATGGAGAGCGGGAACAAGGCAGGGAGTGGCAGGATGGACTCGTGATGAGAGAGACCGTCCTGAAGCCAAAAGATTAGAGGTTTGATCTCAGGCGCAGCTTATGTGTCCTTCAGCAAGAAACTGAACCCACTGAGAGAATTTGCAATATTGAATAAATACCTAAAACTAATTTAAAAAAAAAAAAAAACATCTGGCCCAAATTAAGATTAATATACTGAGAAACTCACCAATAAAACATTTTCTGTCCATTTTTACAACATAACAGTCATTTAATGAAGGTTAATCAATAATGTTTGATCGGTCTGGTTCCGAAAATCAGGATTTTCGCTGTGTTATGTTATTTTATTTGATAATTTGGGGTTTTTAACTGTTGCTCAAACAAAAAAAGCAGTTTGAAGACGTCACCTCGGATTCTGGGAAATAACAAAAACACATAAGATCCACGGAGCCCTTTTAAGAAAATATCACATGAGAAATTGACCTTTTTATCTATGAAAGTCAGTTTCACTTGTGGATTTAATGTTCACATGTGATTGGGTTTTTGCACATGTGGAAATTGCCCCATATCCTTCTGTCATAATTCATCTTTGATCAGTGTTGTACCAGCTTTTGTGTTGTATTTGCACCACGACTGTTCATTTTTGTGATGTTTTAAAGTAAATTATTAACAGCCTTTGCTGTATTAAAAATAGATAAATTTCCTCCTTGACTCAGCTTTATTTTGTCCATGTGTGACGGTTTAAAGCACGCTGGCCTGTATTCACACTGCTCTCTCTGCAGACACTGTGCACTCATGAGACTGTGAATCTGTCCTGACAAGTGACTGAAGAGTCGTGTGTCCGTGTTCACGGAAAAAAATGAATTTCTTTAGATTTATCGTTGAGCATCTGTTTATAAAAACTACAAAATCAGACACAATGACAAACTGCCGCTACTTGAATGTTGTAGCAACGTGTGCGAGACTCCTCTTTTTGTGTTGGAAAACTCATTTCGCAGTGAAAGTCACGTATCACAGTGTGTGTGTGTGTCTGTTCCGTCTGTTCATTACAATGGAAACTGTTGTGTGACATTCACAGCATGCCAGGGGTCAGCAGCGCCAGCCCGAAGCAAGCTAACACGTCAGTCAAAAGACGTACTTGGAAACAATCTTAAGCATTATTTATGAGGCTGGCAACTGCCATTACAATGAACTATGACATCACCTAAGCTTCGCCCATTAAGCATTTATTTGCAGCAATGTGGCACCTCACACATCAAAGCTGTCCGCCTGGTATTCCCTGCACCTCCGACAGCCTGCAGCTAATTACATGATCTGATGGTTACACGAGGAAGGTTGCGACTGGATGCTCACTGCTGGGACAGTAAACGTGCTCACCCCTACCTCAACAACAACAGCTGCTGTGCCCTTGAGCAAAGTGCTAAACCCACAACCGCCCCAGTAGCTGCTCATTGGCCAGCAATGTGTAAACTGGGCAGCTCCCAGATATTACACAGAATCTGCTGTGATGGAGGTCTGCCAAAAGAAAACACTAAAGATGGGTCACAGAGACAACTGAACATTAGACGTCCAGGCAGTGGATATTTAGGGCTGTAAACTGATATGACATTGATCTTGGACTGTACTTGTCGACATAATGACAGATTAGATTGACTTAGTTCATCTTGAAAAGGGTCAACAGCAAACTTGTTTTCTGCTGTCAGTTTTTTACAGTCTCTCCTGCTGTGACTGCTGACAAGGTCCTTTAACACAACCCTGCACGTGTTAAAGGAGACTGTAGTCAGCCGGGTTTCAGGGCCGATACCTTTGATTAGTAATCAAGGAGACAGATGACAGATAATCAAAACAGACATATGTATTTCCTGTAAAAAATGTAGATCTTAGTGTCAAAGTTAAGAATAACCAGTGATGAAATGTATTATTGGTGATCGGACACATAAAACACAGATATCGATAATCCAAAAATGCTGAATACCAGTTTGTTGATTGGAACCTTTTAGCCACTGACAAGTGAAGTGATTAACTCTGATCGGTGTGATGTCCTGCTGGGAAACCTTGAAGACCTTCCATTCATGCGGACGCCGCTGATCATGCATTCAAAATGCTGCCGCCAACCAAGAACATCCCGTTGTAGCAACAGCACTTCATGATGGTTGTCATTCTGCCACCAGGAAAAAAATCAAAAGCTCAAAAAACTGTTCCAAGGAACATGACAAATAGCTGAAGGAATGGACCCGGCTTTCAAATTCTCCAGATCCCACTTCGATCAAGCATCCATGGGACCTTCCTGACTGAGTGGAGGCCCAGAGGATCTGTACCATCGTCCCGGTGCCAGACACCACGGGACACGTCCTGCAGTCCTGTCAGGTGATGATGGATCGGACTTGATCCGGCATGTCCCACAGATGATTGACTGGATTAGGATCTTGGGCATTTGGAGGCCCGGTTGATGACTCCAGCTCTTTGCTACGTTGCGCGGGTCATTCCCAGGCAGTCTTTGTGGTGTGGTGGATTCCCCTGCTGTGGGAACACTGTCATCGTGGAGCGTTGTTTCCATGAGCGGGTGTTTTCTGTCTGCTGCAGGGTTTTGGGTGGTTGTGTGAGTCAGGGGACATCCACATGAATGGTCAGACCCGAGGTTCCCCATCAGAACACTGCATGTAACAAGATGATCGATGTTACTTTCTCTGTACCAGTTAGTGGTTTTTAATCTTGTTGCTGATCTGTGTTTCCCTTCAGAACTTCACCTGATACCCAAATTTGCCCTGCGGGATCAATACAGTTCATCTTTCCCAACGATAATGTCACTTTGATCTTCAAATAGCAGGATAAAGATTTCATTAATTGTCTTGTTTTGCGAAATCTGCCTCGAGGTGATCTCGCTTTCAAGTGGGAGAACGATCCGGCTTCTTTCAGACGGACAAGAACCAACACGACCTCTGATCAACCGAAACAGAAAGTTCACAAACGGTTCTTTGACTTTCAGAAACTCTTCGGGTTATTTTCAATCCCGCTACTGTGCCAAAAAATATCAACACATTTGTGGTTTGAGCTGCTTGTGTGTTTTTTTCTGGCCACATTAGAGGACTACAGTTTTGTATCGTGGCTGTAAAAGATCATTTCTTTGTCTTTGTTTCTCGGGGCGACCCTGAAGCTACAAAGCACAGTTGTGTCGTTATACGTTTGTAGCTTCAACTTCACATCTTTCTCTCCAGTAAAACATCCCGTATCAGTTACACAAAGGCTGCACTGAAGAGCAAAGCTTCCTCATGAAACTGAATAATTTGAGTGATTTTTCACTTGCAATAATATTATAAAAAGGATCAATGCCTTTTGTAAACCTTCAAACTGGACATCACGAGGTTATAACTTTTTTTTATTGATATCTTGTGTCGTCTCGTGTGAGAGTCTCTCTGTGTCAGATCGCCTGAATATAAAGAGGTTTGACTGAGTGAAAAGACAAAGGCGACACATCAGTAGTCAATAATCCTGAGGAGGTATGAATGTTTTGAGATTTTTTAATCAGGAGAGGGTTTAGACCACATTTATAGCATTTCAGTGACATGAGCAGTTGTGTGACAGCCCTTCAGAACGTGGTGATCTGGTTTTATATACATAAACCTGTCGGTATCTAATCTCAGGAATTCATTTAACAAAAAGCCACTGGTGCAGGAGAAGCAACTTAAAGTCCTTTTTGTCAGCTATTCAAAAAAAGCCTGGACATTAAAATTACACAAATTATCCTCACAGCATTGTTTCACTTAACAATAGGCTCTTAAAACTGAACGGTGGTGATGAAACAGTGAGCAGAAAAAGGCCCAGCCGGCACCGTTAGCCGACCATCGCTGAAGCCTTCCGTGGTCGCCCGCCTGGGAAATGGACGAGATCAAAGCCTCGATCTTTTCTCTATTATTCTTTGTTCCTTTTATCTTTCTCTGACATGAATAAGTCCTCTTTCGCAGAATGTCACATAATTACCGAACTGGCAGTGATGGACTCTCATAAGGATTATAGTCCTGTCTTAATCACCACAACTCAGCTGGTCAACAGGTATCTTTGAAGTTTCTGACAGCTCTGTAACCATCTTTCTTTCCGGGTCTCTTTTTCTTTTTTCCTCTTTAACGCCGACTGATACGAGAAATGCTTTTTATTTTTCACAACACCTTCGTGTCACTGTTCCACCATCATTCCCAGAGATCACTTATGAGTCAAAATGTGCAGTGATTAATTATTTTATCTGTATCATGTCAGATACATTATGAACACTGCTCAGATATCAGAATGTCCCAGAGCCCAAAGTGAGACTCTTTTGTCCAACCATGATGATGGAATTTGACTTTTCCTGGGCATCGCTGTGATTCATAGTTCCACATATCCTCAAAGGTTTCATTTAAAAGCTGCTGTTGTTGTCGGCAAAAACCTGAACTGCATTACTTCTAATACTCTGTAGGAATGTCTTCTTACAACTACCTGCTGAAATTAACATAAATTAACTTGTATTGTCTCGCATCCATGTGATGATAATGAGCAGCCCTCTGGCCAGTATTCAAACACTCATATTGCCTAATATCTTTTATAAAAACAGGTTTTTTTCAGTCTGTAGCCAAAGCTTAGAGCTCAATCCACCTTCACGCCACTGGCCTTATTCAGCCCAGCCTGCATCCCCATTGTGTTGACAGAAATCAAAGCTGGCGGCGGAGAGAGAAATAGTGAATACGTACACCTTTAATCCCCCTTTATCATGCTGCTAGGCCAGGGTGTGTCCCCCGGTCTTCTATAATAGTCTGCAATGAGAAGCTTGAGTAAACACAATCAATGGAAGATACTAGCATATGCACCGCCGAGACTTCCGAAGTCTCCCCCCACCCTTTCACTCGCCCCTCCACGTATTCGATTACACACCCCTACCTTTGTGGTTTCCAGGCAAATCAGGACCTGAGACAAAAGGTGCTGATGCAATATTACATGTGGGTAGCAATAATCAGGGATGTTGTCACCGTCACAGGAAGGAAAAAAATAAAACCTGATTGTGCCAGAGGGGTGCCCTCTCCCCCGTCTCCCCCTCCCCCTCTCTGTGTACGGGGCTCCTCCATGCTCTCTTACTCCTGGATTACAATCTCTTCATCCATTATTAATGAAGTTAAACTACTAGTGGCATGCTGAATGTGCTGCATGGGAGATTTGTAGCTAATCCAGCGCAAAACAGCCCCAGTCACATAATGAAGGGAAAAAAAGCACAAATGTCAACAGTTTCACACTGGGACTGGATTAGACACCCCCGCCTCACCCTCCGCATTCACACACGGCCTCGCTCGCTCTCTCTCTCTCTCCACGCACACACACAAACACACACACACACACACACACACACACACACACACACACACCAAATCTTACATCCAGCATGAAGAGTTATGAGTGTACAAACATCCACCTCCCTCCGTCACCTTTGCTGTGATGTTTCCCCACTAACGGATTAGTGAAGCTGAAGTACCGATCCGAAAGGCCGGAGGGCTGCTGAGGTCTATATGTGGAGATCGTTCTTCCAAAGATTAACAGTCAGTCGTGATGCCGTTTCTTAAAAACCTGCCACATATGAGGGATCTGACACAGAGATATAGACGAGGCACGCCGGCAGTCTGAGTGGATGTTGACCCGGCGTCGTCTTTAAGGTTCTCGTGTGTCGCTCGCAGTGCGCCGATTGAACGAGGTCGGTCGCTGTGTTGTGGTGAAACACTGCGCTCATGTACAGTTCAGCCAAGCGGCGCGGCTCCATGAAACGCAGAGACGAGCATGAAACACTGGAACTAATCAGAAGACAGGGGACGGGACTGGCATCCTGATTTCAGATTAGACACCCTCCCTCCCTCCACTGCTCTCTTTCTCCCTCTCTGTCTTCATGTCTGTTGTCTTTGTCAGCACTCGTCTACCTTTAAGAGATCTTTCTGTTATTTCTCTCCACTCCATGCTTGATTTTCACCTTCAATCTCATGTCCGTCTATTATCTGAATTCCTTTTTGTCCAATCTTTCTGAGATTCTGTTTATTTATCAAACTTCTGTCCATGATATCTTTCTGTCCATGTTTGCTGTCCACACTGAGAAGTCAAGAAGACGACAAAAGAATCGAAACATTTAGACTCGTGTGAGTTCTGCCGCTCGGCGTCTGTCAGACAAAACAATGACGTGGTTCAGTGACGTGAAGTATTTAGTGCAGTGTGACATCATGGGAGTTGTTGTTTTAATCATTAAACAATTACCATGGCTGATGAAAATCTATCTGACATGATTCAGGCAAAAAGTCCTGAAGTCTGATTCACTTTTAGTCACGTTCGCCGACTCATCTGATATTTTCTGGAAGTTACAGCGAGTCTGAGGGACACAGTTGTCATATCAGACTTCAACATAATCGCCACTAAAGCGTCAACATCCAAGTTTGTTCCAATGAATCCAACCTACAGTCAATGTCTTCACATCTCAGTTTGCTGTTGTGGCGATGCCGTGCTTATGGTCTGCGAGTTAACCGCTTGGTTAAGGTTAGGAAAGATCACGTTTTGGCTTTAACTGCTCAGTTTTGTTGCCACAAACATGGCAGCAACGCGTCCCGATACTCGCCAAAAAAACCCACTTTCACAAGTTGAAACAAAAAGCCAGCAGAGGCCTCGGAGCGTTCTCCAACAGCCTCTCGCTTGGCAGCCGCGTTAGCTGTCATGCTTAACATTTCTGGTTTTGTTGCCACGAACATGACTTGACCGTCACGCCACCTCCGTCTCCTCCTCGTTACCAGATAATAAGCTCATATACATGTAACCTGAACATCGTGATTTTAGAAATGTTGATATAATACACACGAAATGTACAAATCTAACGTATCTGTGGTTTGCAGGACTGTACGACGCTAACATTTTATTCTGGCTGTGATTCTTGATCAGCATGTGGAGTCGCCTCAGCTGACAGGTTTTTGTGTGCATGGAGGGAAACAACTGAGCTGTAACTGAGCAAACTCCAGGCACTGATGACGACCGTGAGATTGGGTTGAAAAGTCCAGAAAACGGTTAGTAGGTGGACTTCGAATTAAGTTTTTTTTTTTTTCCTTCGAAGCTGGATGATGAACTTTCACCTTCAGCTGCAGGTTGAAATCGCTGGTTTAACAAATGTATCTGAATGAGAGCGAACATGAAGGTTTCTTTCACACTTATCGTCCTTCCTGCTCTCCACTCTCGACCTCTGGTACGTCTCTCCAGCTCCGTCCTCTCCTTCCTCTCGCCCCCCCTCACTCTCCCTCTCTCTCCCTCTCTCTCCCTCTCTCGGTGCCACAGAGGACCAATTAGGACCGGGCCGATTCCAGTTGTGACCTTTGGGTCCACCTCAGGTCTGCTGACAGGAGAGTTAGCATGTAGCTGAACTGTTTTACATGTTATCGACAGAGCGCGAGGCATCATAGTCATTTTATCACACCAATTTCATTCTTGGCCGATTTCCCCTTAGGCAGGTTAGTGGCAGCTTCCCATTGATTTTTCGTGTAATTGATCAGAGACCTGCTGGAGCAATTTATTGGCCTGCTCGCACCTGTGATTAAGGCTGAGGGCCGCATGTGTTTATGCATGCACCGACTATCACTGCCCTCCTCCTCCTCCAAGATCAACCAGCCTGCCATAAAAGCTGCTGCTGTGCCGTCTGTCTGTCTGTCTGTCTGTCTGTCTGTCTGTCTGTCTGTCTGTCTGTCTGTCTGTCTGTCTGTCTGTCTGTCTGTCTGTCTGTCTGTCTGTCTGTCTGTCTGTCTGTCAGTGGCCGTCGGTGTAATGAAAGCCGTCCAAGTCTCAGGGACATTTTTAATCATGCCTGACCAAAGCCATGTCATGTCCAAAGTCAAGAGGAATGGAGACAGGCTCGTCTGACTGACCAGCAATGACAGGAGTTAATGTGTTCACATAAAAACACGGACCAGAGTTTAATTCAAACTAATCCTCGTTCATTTGAAGCCGCTTCATGCATGGGATTAATATTAGACCAGTCGGGGGGCCAAAACCACAATGACATCAGCTGAGCGTTTTCTTTGGACGCCGAGGATAGGATAATTACAGAAGAAGACAAAGACGAAGAGCTAGAGTACTTTTTAAATATACACCATGTTCGCCGGAGAAGTGAGGGCAGCCTATCATGTAAGTCATTTACTGGCCTCGCGTATAACGTTCGAAAACCACAAGCCACGCTGCTGAGTCGGAGTGCTTAGCGTTCGGTGCGGCTCGTCTCCCTTTGGTACTGTGACAGAGCTGGAATAGTAAGGATCAGGCATAAAGCCGCTCAACAAGCTCAAGAGCCATCAAAGAGCCACCCTTTTAATTTGGTTAATTTACAGGCAGCTTTTTCGCTAATAACGTTCTTGGAGTGATACTTGACAAATGGAAATGCACACAGGATATTTCTGTCTCGGCGGAGACTCGTCTAATGTTTTGTCTTTTCTATCCCTCCTCTCTCTCTCTCTCTCCATATTCATCCTCCTCTAAATAAAGAAGTCACACCCTCCCACAATAAAACTAAATTCCCAGCCATTACTTTATTTCTAACATATTAGCAGTACATAAACTGATTTGTTTAAAGATTTGTGGCTTTGGAAACACCAATTTGACTCCAAATTTTATTACATGGCCACAGAGTGTTGGCCAGACAGAACGCTAGGCGACAATCGCATGTGGTTTGAGGCTAAAAGTGAAAAGAAAAAAGAAAAGAAAAGAGGAGAAAGTCAGGCTGGTTTCTCAGGCGAGCAGCACCCCTGGATAATGGGAACCACTTCACATGTGCATTACTCAACAGAGTGATGGCAGCGCTCAGGACTTATATTTCACTGAAAAGAAAAAAAAGGTTTAGATTCATTTATGTATTAATTGAAACGTCATGAGGAGGTGAGAGGAGAAACACAGACTGATTCAACTGTAATGTTACTGATTCCTGATGCAGGAAGAAGACGACATCTTTCATAATAAATCAGTTTATTCCCTCTCTGGATATCAGCTGATTTCACAATAAGACTAATAAGTTTATGTGAAAGCACAATTTGGCACAAAATGGAGCCCATCTAAGAATCATTCTGTGTGTGTGTGCATAGAGATATAAGGCCACAATCTGCAGATTATGAAGCTTGTGCATATTTTGAAAACACTGATTTGGTTCACGGAACCGAATATTTAGTCACTTTGAACGATCGCCTCCGTCCTGCAGATCTACGTTGTGGTTCGGAGGGAAACTCTGTTGTGTTTCCTGCATCATGTCGTGTGCTCATCTCGTTCTCAGCAGATCTGAAGTCTGTGCTGGTGTGAACTTTAGGAGCTGTCATCAATCACCCTGGAAATGATGTGCAGAGACAGAAGACAGCACACAACTCCTTCAAAATAAAACTAAAAAAAAAAAGAAGAAAAAGAAGTTGAAATATTTCTTAAAAGAAGTCAAACTGTCAGAGGCTTGATATATATTTTTTTTATTTCTGTGTGTGTGTTGTGGCTGACTCGCCGGGCAGTCTATCATCTCTCCTCTTTATGCTTGGATGCGTGCTGATTCCAATCCAGAGTGTTTTAAAGTCCTCTCCAGTCTGCAGGAGGAGGAAAAAGTTGAAAATGTCCAACTGTACTGACGCTCAGGGGGGAGAGAGGGAGAGAGAGAGCGCTGATGTGCTCGTTAAGAATCAGGAGAGAGCATCAGCAGAGCAGGTCACCCTGTTTCTCACATCACAGCCCCATCAGAAATTCTTTCAAGTGTCCTTCTGCGTCGCCAAAGATGACAACGGAGAATCGATAAGCGCTTGAAATGAAAAGAAGCCGCCGGTTTGCCCCCGAGGCGAAAGATTTCATACCCGCCAGCCTTCTCTGAACTTCAGGCATTCCTCTGCACCTTTCTGCGTGAGAAAGAGGAGGCTCTTCACTGATTTTTCTTTTTTTTTTCTCTCTCTCTCTCTCTCTCTTTGTATAAGAAGGTAAGAGGAGAATATATAGCCGAACCATCACGCCTCTCCAGACATCCTCTTTTTTTTTCCTCCCTGTGCGGTGCAGGCGGGGCGTGATTTGAAGATGTGCGTGATGCTGCTGCTGCTGCGGGGTCGTTCACTTGCGTTTATTGTGCACGTGTTAGCGCACAACATCTAATATTAAAGGAGGGGGTCACACTTTGCAGAACTAAGCGAGCTGTGTTGGCAAATAGGCAAATTTTATTTATTTTCCCCTCATATTGGTTTGCATTTTGACCCGAGGCTCCGTCTGACACGTGTGTGTGTGTGTGTGTGTGTGTGTGTGTGTGTGTGTGTGTGTGTGTGTGTGTGTGTGTGTGTGTGTGTGTGTTTACGCGAGTGGAAAATTAATAAAATATTGGCCTTCTCGGGCCTCTGTAGAGACTGAGAGGAGCGTGTGCGCGCCTCGCTGAGTAAACCAGCAGTTAAAATCACATTAACTCGTGTTATTACCCATTTACGGCTGCAGTGAGCACTTATTATTTGGGATCCAAACCATCCCTGATTCACCACATTTTGCAGGAGGGGGTGATGTGTGATGCGCGTGTGTTGCTTCAGTGTCCCCCTCCCTTTTTTCTTTTTTCTTTTTTTGCCAGGAAATTCCCGTGTGTACGTGCGCATTAATTACTGGTTTAATGGGAGTATGACTAAAAATGTAAAAGAAGGATTAGAGCGCGGGGCCTGCGTCCGGTCTGCTCGCCTCACTTAAGACGCGAATGGGGGGAAGAAAAAAAAATCCAGTCTGTATGTAACGAAACGGATCTATAAAGAACATTTGCATCCGAGCCAGCTGTTCGCTTCATCTGCACATAAATCCGCAACACGATAGCGCTCTGTCTGGCCCTGGAGGAGCCGAACGCTGGTTTTAAAAAAAGAAAAAAAAAAAAAAAGAAAGAAAGAAAGAAAAGAGGAAAAAAAATGTTCCGTTTTCCACCCACATCTGAATATTCAAATGCTGCCAAATGAGTTTTGGATTTGGGCGCAGGGTGGTCAAACAGGGAGCTTAACTGGGCGTTAATTGTGCTCTAATGTCCTGATTACATAACAGGAGTCACTATCTGAAACTCACAGCAGTTTCTCTTCACATTAACCGCCAGCAGGAGGATTCAGATCAATCTGCGGTTGCGGCTGGTGTTTGTTTTACGCGCGAGTTGGACAATAAGCAGCTGAGTTACTTATAAAAAAAGCAGGTTCAAGCAAATTGAGCCTTGATGTGTTTTTGCATGCCTGCAGCTCAAACGGTGCAGTGTTACAGTAAACGCACCGCGAACACGAACACCAGGACTGTTTTTTAAATTTTATTTCTTATTTTAATAAAAGAAAAAAAAACACGTGGGCGCTTTTTAAAGATTCCATCCTGACTTCTTTTTTTTTGTTCGATTGTTGTTGAAAGTTGAGAGGCTCTGAGTTTGCCCTCTACTAGACTGCACACAGGCGCGCGCACACACACACACACACACACACAAACACACCCCTTTTAAAAGGCACACACACTCACACACACACACAGAGGGGCGCGCGCGCACGGACGGGGTCCCTCTCTCTGAGCTGAAAAGAAGGAGGAAAAAATGCGCCACTCTTGGAGCGTCTTTCAAGGGGGGAAAAGTTGAGGAAGACAGAAGAGGACGAACCAAGGGGAGACTCGGATGAAAGCGCCTCCTTCGCTGTTTCTCCTCGCACTGTAAATAGATGGTTATTTATGCGCATAAATGAAACAAACCTAAACGTAGCAGCGCTGCGTCTCTCTCTCTCTCTCCCTCTCTCTCTCCCTCTCTCTCTGTTTTTTTGGATAACGCAGCGGGGGGAGCCACATCCAAAGCGGCGCTCGCATTTCCGGACAGAAACTTTCAGCTTTACTGGACCTTGAAGTTGCCTGAATTTTCGCTGTAAACACAACCTGCCGGTGTCAGAGCGCGTTCGGACGGTGGGATTTATCTCGACGCTTCGACGGCTGGGAACAACCAAAAGCCTCCACCGGTGTCAACAACTGGTAAGTGCAGCGGAGGCGCAGGGGCGCTAAAAGGAATAATAAAACTGAGATGTGACTTAATGCGAGGGAAGGAATTTGTTCCACCTCGTGTTTCTTTTTCTTTTCTTTTGTTCTTTTTTTTTTTTTTTTTTGGCCTGTTCGCTGGAACATACAGGAGCCTGGACTGATGTGAGGGCAGGGGTTCGCCTCACAGGTCGGCGGATGATAATGATGTGTCATTAGCGGTGATGGAGTGCGGGGAAATAAAAAAGAACAGGGCAGAGCAGACTGTACGGTGCTGCAGGTGTGAGGAATGTGAGAAAACTCGTACATATCGAGAAAAACAGAAATATTCGTGTGTTTTAAGCCTCAAATCCTTCTTCTTGTGCTCTAAAGTGATGATTTATCTGCGCGCAAATTCCAATAAAGTGCGTAAAATCGTGCGTAAAAGCTTCAAAACGCTGACAAATTAGCCTGTTGTTTTGTTTTGTTTTGTTTTGTTTTAAGTAAGTTAATTCCTCAAAGCGAATTACAAATAATCGTGTTGATAAAAAAGCTAAGAAGATCGAGATCTGCATCGATATTAGGAGAGAAATAAGAGGCGACGTTCACGGTCTCACGCCTTTAATGAATACAGGACCATATGGTGGCGGTTAGTCGACTCATCTCCCGGTAAAGGCTGCACTCTCATGCTCGACTGTGTTAATTTCAGAAGTAAAGCCGGTGCGAGGCGCTGCCAGCTTTCTGTCCGCGCTGGGCCCGCTGCCACGTGAGTCACCGAGGCAGATCAACTGCTGGTGGTGAGAGCACAGAGTGTCCGCGGAGTGAGAATGAATGGATGAGCAGGATAAATATGTGTAATCGTCATATTAAATGCAGGTATATTAATAAACCTCGGACTGGATCTGCAGCGACACGAAGAATAAAACAGGAACAAACATTTATCACCTGCAGGATTCATTTTCCACTAAACCACCTTTAAAACTATTATTATTATTATTATTATTATTATTATTATTTTATCATTATTCGTGTTGAATATATTTTAACATGCTCGATAAACATTTTTGCCTCCACATGTGTTCAAATTAGCGCAATAACATCGATTTTATTTGCCTAAAACGTAAAATTCTCACATAATTAACACGATTTATTTATTTGTGTTGAATTTTTTGTGATTATTTTGTTAAAAATCTTTTTCTCCTTTTCTCTCTCAAATCCATGCTTTTAATTTGAAATCTCACACAAACAAAATAACAAAGAATATATATATATATAGATTAAAAAACCTGCCGGAAATAATCAACAGCAGAAATTGTTTCTGTATTTTTACACGACAGAATAAAAGACAGTTAGACGCGTAAAGACGCGCAGGTCTGTGGATCCGGAGGCCGCAGAGCGGAGGGTGAAATATTGGAGGCGACCCCTCATTAAATCTGCTCTGATTAGATAACACGGAGCCGCGCGCAATAACCTCACACCTTACAGCGTGACCCCCTCCCCACGATTTCATTTTGCTGCTGGGGGGTGAAGGGGGGAGGGGGGGGAGGAGAAGAAAAGGTTGCGCAGGTAAAAACTTAACCTCCAATATCTTCCATCTTTTGAATTAAAGCCGCACACAGCCGCTCGGTGACTCACAGAGGATGTCGAGCAGGTGAAGAGAAGAAGTGAAGAAAAATGGTTGACAGCATGACTTGCATGCAAATTCAGCCCCGACTTGAATTATCATAAGCAAACAGTGTGAGCCTGGACTAATAAAACCCCATCTGTGTAACTTCATATCGAGGTAGTATGAGGGCTGCGATAATGAATTTTGTAATATCCCACCGACAGACATCTCAATCAGACTCTAATCCCGTGATTTTACTGCGGAATCACTCCACTTCCAACTGCTGCTGCTGCTGCTGCTGCTGCTGCTGCTGCTCAGCGGCTCTCAGCGGCTCATGCAGAACACGGCGCGGTTTCATATGATCAGACTGAGGAAAAATATAAAACAATACATGACGAGTGAGAAAAGACGAGTTTCAGACTCTGATTAGATTTTTAAAAGGAGCGTCAGTGGTGATGATTCATTTTAATCCGACGCGTTTCATCTTGTTTCCAGTCAGTTTCAGCTCAGGAGAGTTTCAGTCGAATTAAAACTGCAGTTTAACAGAAGACACGTGACTTTCACACCAGACTGAGACTCATTAAAGCTCATTTCTAATTATCCTTCCATCACTGAGCAGGCTGATATCACACCCTCGTGAATTTTCTGAATTTTGCACCAATTTTAAAAATATGTTCTCTTCATCCTCTGAACTCACCTGTGTTCTCCTGCTCCTGGTGTGCAGTCCGAACATGAGGCAGGTGTCTGTGTGCGTCAGCTTCCTGCTCTTAAAGTCTAATTCTGTCTCTTTTGTCTGTCTTTTGATTTTTATTTTTTTATTTTTTTATTTTTTTTTCAGAAGCGGTTTTCTCTAAATTACCATCATGGACTCCCACTGCCGCAAACTGGCCACCACCTGCGCGCAGATAGGTGAGTCTATCTGATCCAGATGCGTCACACCGCACACATGCTCTCTGAAGAAAACTGGGATTCTTTTTATTTATTTAGTTATTTTTTTGGAGGTGAAATATGACGGAATATTGTCAATTTGATTTGATATAAATATTGTTTGATTTTATTTTGTTATAAAAAAAAATGTTGCACCTGTAAAGGTTTAATACTGTTTCTTTCTCTCCAAACTTATTATTGTATTTGTTGCAACTAAAATTTAATTTCTGCATTTATTTTCATTTTATTAAAACGTGTCCCAAACCTTAAAATTAGATCAATTAAAAAGGAAGTCAACGCTTCTGGCACTCTCTGCTCTGAACTTCTCTTTTTGTAGATATATATATATATATATTTTAAATAATTTTCCTCAATAAAGAGGCCAGATCATGCTGATTTCTGCAGAACATTCTGTTCCGTTCTGATGGACTTCTCACTCCATCATCTCAGATCTTTCACTGTAAAGTCTCTAAAACTCCACTGCGAGTTTAAAAAACTGCCTCGGTTGTGTTTCTGCAGGAGGAAGTCGCCGGTTTGTTGAGAGACGTTGAGTTTTCAGACATTTTGGCCTTTTTGCTCGTCGAGCTGTTGGTGCGTCTGTGTGCGCTCAGGAGGTTCGCTGTGTTAGAGGGACCCCTGGTGGTCGGAAGTGGAAGCGCTGCTCAGCATCTTCAGAGGATTTGATGATGATGATGATGATGATGATGATGATGACAGCTCGTGTTGTAATTAAAAGATGGACATACACGAACACCATCCTGTAATTCACTTGGACTTGCAGATGCGCGGTCCTGTTGCGCGCTGAGGCCTCATGTGTGTTTTAATGCGGTTTCACACTCGGAGAGCATTTCAGATTCTCTCCGCATGATCCGGCTGCATGTTTTGCTGCCTAAACAAAAGCCAGTCTGGGATTTATTAATTATTCTTCAGAGCAGGAGGGGGAGGAAGTGACATCAGGTCTCGTTAGGGTCTTAAACGAATAACCGATACGTCTCATTCTGCCTCGTTTAGCCCACATTGACGGGGCTGTGTGGCGGAGGGCAGGCTGCTCTGCGCGCACTGTGAACGACCATTGATTAAGAATAATAAGATAATAAGATATAGACACAGCAGCGTCGACTGTTCTGCTGCCGGTAATATATGCGGCGCTGGTTGGATTGACTCCGGGGAAAACTAAATGTATAATGAAAGCGCATTCGTGAGGAGGAATATACTAATGGAGGAATCTGGTGTGTCCTTAATCCCATGTAGAAAAAAAGAAAAAAGCCGTGTCGCGTCCTCCTATATTGACTGAATTGTTAATTAATGGCCCTCTATAGCGGAGGCCGGTGGCGCGCAGTAATCCGCAGAAGAGAGATAAAACATTGAGAAGGTAGAAATGAAGAGGAAACCGATAATCCACTTCAAGTTTAGTATTACAACACGGCTGGAGGGGAAAAGGAGCAGCGGAGGGTTCACAGCGAGGAAACATGATTTTATTCATAATCATTTTAATTAAATATGAACCAGATATAAAACTTTGATTATTAGACAACCTCGTGTTTTTGTTCTTATTTAGTAAAACTGGTCTGAAATATGAAAAATACTTTTATTTTCCTTATTGGCCTTCTAATAATTCTTTGCCAATGTAAAAAGGCACGACTGTGTTAAAATAAAATGTATCCCTGAAAATAAATCCTCTGCTGTTATTATATTAAATATGAATAAAAAGAAATCATCTTAATTGAATCACTCGGAGCCTCCAAACAAGGTTTTATTGCTCTGCGTGAGACGCGATTGGCTCCCGAGTTCTCATAAAGTATCATCCCTCCCCGTGTGTGTGTGTGTGTGTGTGTGTGTGTGTGTGTGTGTGTGTGTGTCGCATACACTCTACGGTCTGCTGGTATTTATATATCAGGGGGCTTTCACGGGATTAGCCCAGTAACTTCTTAACATCGCCAAGTTCCAAATGTGCTCGCTTGAATGGGGGCGTCCGCCGGGGCCACGTGGACACGCTGTTGTTGTCTAATGATGATGATGATGATGATGATGATGATGATGAAGACCCAGGATGATGATGTGTTATGGTGCAAAAAGGACAAAAGTGACCAAAGTATGTACATTTGACGCGCCTCCATTAGTCGATGAGACGTGTTTACTTTGCCTCGGCGCTTCAACATCTTTGGGGAATTAGAAGGTGAAAAAAAAATGCTTCAACTCATCAAAAACCCTCCTTCAGAAATTCTTAGGCAAATGAGAGTCTTATCAGATTAAAACAAAAAGCTCTACAGGAGAGCTGGCTGAGGGGTCCAAACGCAGAGAGTGAGGAGAGAGATCCGGTTTAAGCGCCCAGATAAAGTAATCCGTCGTCAACACACTGAGCCTGCGTGGTGAACTGCGGCTCCGCTGGGGTTGATTTAATGGATATCTGAACCTCAACTCAGCCGAGATCAAGAGGATCGTCTCATCTGACAACCAGTATGACTGAGAGTGACTGACGGCGCTCTGTGCATACAGGGGACGAAGAGGATGGTAGAAAAAAAAAACACTTCAGGCTTCAGGTTTAGTTTGTTTCGTTAGTTCTCCTCGAGCCGGATTAGAGCTTCACGTGAATTAAATTAAATGTGTTGGTGTTTGTTCGCTTTTAAATATGTGTATCACCTTTTTATTCCACTCTGTGTGTGTGTGTGTGTGTGTGTGTGTGTGTGTGTGTGTGTGTGTGTGTGTGTGTGTGTGTGTGTGTGTGTGTGTGAGCTGCACGTGTGCGCCTTTTAACATACTGTACATGTCTGGCAGTTAGCGTCAGTTTGACAAGTGCGCACAGGCAGTTTTGGAGCAGACTGGCACATCCTCCCTTTGAAGTTACATTTATAATCGCTCTCCTCGCTGTTTCTCTCTTCTCTCTCCGTCTCTCTTCTCTCTCTGCTGTGTTTGCAGTGTGCATATTTCTCTTTCATACGGTACAATCCGCTCGGTGGCTCTCTTTATCCACATTGAGTCCCTGAGTAAACTGCTGGTGACAGAGCCTCCGAGCACGAGCATCAATACGACGGCACCGTTTTGCTGGGCCACTGGACCCATCTCATAAAATGAGGCCAAACTGTGTTATTTTCATTTTTATTTGGTCTTGGGCTGCTGCGCAGCGGCACCTCGGAGCGCCGCGGGTACACCGTGCGTCCCATCTCTCTTTACATGCTTTTATTTGGAAGAGGGAAAATAAGCGCCAGCCCCGGCATAAACACATTGGCACACAGATCTCGTTTCTGCAGGCTCCGGTTGGTTGGGCCCACCGTCACATCCACATGGATGTGCCTGTCAGAGAGAATATGGGCGGGCGCAGCGCGGTGACGTGGAGGTCTGGAGAGAGGCGCAGTTGGAGAGGCAGTGCGCAGGCAACAGCTGAAATGAACAGAGAGCGCTGGAGTGTGTGTATGCCTCTGGATCTAATATCACCTACCTGTCCTTGTCACTCTGATAGTCAGCCGAGGTAGCCGCTGTTTACCACCGACGCTAGTATGGCAGCACCTCACGCTCTGTTTTAAAGCCAGTTAGAAGAGTAAGAGGGCTTCATCCGAACCGCAAGTGGACCCGCTCTCCTGCGCGTCTTTTTTGGAGAACTGAACACATTCCGCCGACGGACTTTCCGCCTATCATTGTCGCACTGAAGGGGACTTAATCTGCTTTTGACAGCCGGCTTTGCGATCTTCCACCAATGAACTCTATGAGGGATCCATTAAACACAGACCACCACCACCACCACCTCACAGGGAATAAACTTGCCTCAACGCACCACACGGCTTTGGCGATGGCCTCTAGTTTACAGCCGCTGCAGCGGTCTGTGGACTCGAAACACCGGTTAGAGGTGCACACGGTGTCGGACACGTCCAGCCCGGAGTCTGTCGGTAAGAACCGCCCGGGGAGTGCAGATGTTCCCAGCAAGGCGCCGCAGATGTCATGTTGATATCAGACAAACGACGGCTGCGACTGATGAGCGGAAAGAGTTTTACTTGCATGATAGTACAGCGACCATCTTCCTCACAGATAATCAGTTCTGACTCAGAAAGTTTCTGTCTTGTGTAAATTACAGATTGTCTCGTGACATCTTAGATTTGTCAGACATTTGTTGATAAACTGAGTCGAGATTAAATCAAAAGATCGATTAAAATCTCATAAAATGAAGCAGAATGTGTAATTAAAAACACGAGAAGAGTAGCTGGTTCAGGTTGTGACTCAGAGCGTGAGCAGCGAACAGCTCATCCATTTCCCAACACTGTCAAGAGTCAGATTTTTTTTTTTTTTGTTCCCTCTCTAATAGCGTGCAGGCCTTAATCCTCCTGACCCTGCCCGCCTCACTGACTGACTCAACTTCTCTCCTCTTGACAGAAAAAGAAAAGACCCAGAACAAAAACGACGACTCCTCAGATGACCCGTCGAAAAAGAAGCGGCAGCGGCGGCAGCGGACTCACTTCACCAGCCAGCAGCTGCAGGAACTGGAGGCCACTTTCCAGCGGAATCGCTACCCGGACATGAGCACGAGGGAGGAGATAGCCGTGTGGACCAACCTCACAGAGGCCCGGGTCAGGGTGAGTACTCCCTTGGGTGCAAGCAAAAACAATTGGTGTGTGTGTGTGATCTCGGGTAATTTGTGCCAACTGCCCGGTTAACCGACAAATAGCTCGTACTTCAGCGGTTTTACGCACGGACGCCACATTTTACGCACGGCTGAAATTTCCTTGAAGATAATGTTGGATAGAGTTTTTCGCTGGAAAACAAATAACCAGAGTCTTGTTTAAATAAACTGCAGCTTCAAGCTCTATTTAATTAGACTGTATGTGTTTATCTCTGAGGCTAAATATAATTAAAACCCTCTCCAAACAATGCAAAATAAACAACTATATCTGAATTAATTTGTGGCTCTCTGGACATTTTAATCTGTTCAGTAATTTCGGGAAAGATAATAACTATTTCTTATTTGCCTATTGAGTGTAATTCCGCATTATTAGGCTGTTAACAGTTGAGGCTATTTGCCATTTGTCGGTGACAGATACCAGTCGTGTTCTGCTGTTCGTGTGAAAGAGGTGCAAAGCTTGTATTTTGCGATTGTCGCCCCGGTGCTGTGTGATTAAGGTCAGCGTGTTTGTGGACGCCTGCAGAGGAATACACATCCTCTCTCCACAGTGAGGACGGTGCAGTGACAGCACGGTGTGTATTCAGTCCAGATAAAGAGGGAATCAAAGCGCGGTGGTCTGCGCGGTAAAGCCAAGATTAATAAAGGAGATTTAAATTTAAAATAAAATTTAAAAAAAAAAAAAAAAAAGAAAGAAAAGGAGAAAACAAGTAAATTAAAGCTGCCGTGTCTGGTAATAAAATGCAGAACTCAACGAGCAATTGCAATAATTAAAGATGGAATAAAAGATTAAATAGCACTGCAGAATATTTCCTAACCTGATCTTATTTCCTTTGTTCTAGGTTTGGTTCAAGAACCGGCGAGCCAAGTGGAGGAAACGGGAGAGAAACCAGCAAGCCGAGCTCTGCAAGAACGGCTTCGGCCCGCAGTTCAACGGACTCATGCAGCCCTACGAGGACATGTACCCCAGCTACACGTACAACAACTGGGCCGCCAAGGGTCTCACGCCGGCCTCCTTATCCACCAAAAGCTTCCCCTTCTTCAACTCCATGAACGTCAACCCCTTGTCCTCGCAGTCCATGTTCTCGCCGGCGCCCAACTCCATATCCTCCATGACTTCCAGCATGGTGCCCTCGGCGGTCACCGGCGTGCCGGGCTCCAGCCTCAACAGCCTCAATAACTTGAACAACCTCAGTAACCCGTCTCTCAACTCGGGCGTGCCCACGTCGGCGTGCCCCTACGCGCCTCCGACCCCTCCTTACGTGTACAGGGACACTTGTAACTCCAGCCTGGCCAGCCTGAGACTGAAAGCCAAGCAGCACTCGAGTTTTGGATACGCCACTGTGCAGAATCCGGCCACTAATCTGAGCGCTTGCCAATACGCCGTGGACAGACCAGTCTAATACCAACCTGCACTGCAAAAAATCACCACCTTAGCGGGTCATTAGAGGCGAGTAGTGGCGCTTGAGGTGTTTTTCTCTGGAGGGAGTGAGGAGATGTGATAATTGTGCTTTTTCATGTGTTTCAAAAAAGGCATTTTCTGTCACTAGTTGGAGTTAATCTGACTTTTTTTTTTTTTTTTTTAATTTTCCCCCCTTCAAGATTTTGCCACTTTTTTCCAAACATATCACGAAACAAAAGTGAGATTATTCCATCGCACTTTATTTTAGAGGGGGTATGATTTTTTTTAAGGGTGATTACAAGACCAACTGGCTCGTTATGGTGGTCATTTTTTGCAGTGTGGTGGTAATCACAAGCAGCCGGCCACAGGAACAAGAGACTACTACAACTACTTTTTCATTTTTCAAGAAAAAAAAAAGGGCACTAGAAGACTGAACCACTGAAGCAAGCTCCGCTCCGGCTCGGGAGTCAAAACTGAAACGGGAGATTTTAGGTTTTATTCCCTTTTTTTCTGATGAGTCCAGGCCTGCGTCACTCTGCAACACAGTTTGAAAACAAAAAGGCCTTTTTTTGTTTTACTGGTGGATTTTTATTTTTTGTGTTCATTTTTTTTTTTTGGACGTTTAATTGTTGACTGAAAAAAAGGTTGTATATATTTGAATTATCATCATCATCATCATCATCATCTCCTGTTTGTCGAGGCGAATGCGCTATAACCCTCCAGCCCTCTCCAGGTTCAATCTATCAACGCATGTGGAAGAAGAAGAAGAAGAAGAAGAAGAAGAAGAAGAAGAAGAAGAAGAAGAAGAAGAAGAAACAAACAAACAAACAAAAAAGGACAGAACCCTAAAAAGGAATCACGTTTTGCTTGCAAACAAAAAGGGAATGTACATACTAAAAAAAAACGCACCGGTTGTGTGTTTCTAACATATTATAAATTTATTATTAATGTCTGTGTGAATATCGATTTAGAATAGCAATTCTGGATTTAAAAAAAAAGAAGAAGAAGAAAAAAAAAGAAGCATCATCAAAATGTTCCTGCGACAGATTATTTGGTTTTTGCTCTGTGTATAATATTTGGTACGGAATTATGTTTTTTTTTTTTTTCCAAACACCCCCAAAAAAAAAAAAAAAAAAAAAAAAAACCTATTGTGTTTTATTTAATGGAAGTAAATATATTGTTCAAAAACACTCACGATGGGAGACTTTTATTGAATCTTTGTGTCGGCGGAGTGTGAAGCACTGACAGTCTGTCCACAGCCGGTTCGATTATGTGAGACACTCTGTGCGTCTAATCTATAGAGGAAAACAATGGTGGCCGCTCCAATACACATACAGCGGCGAGATGCTCCGTCAGATTAACTGCTGAATACATGTCTGCCGCTCCGCCGGCAGCGCCTCGGCTGCGGTCACTGGGGCTTGAAATAACACGGGAATCAACAAACAGGAGTTGGGACCAAACAACAGAGTCTGAACCCGCAGGAGACCCAGAAAACTGGATGCTTTAAAATCCAATTAATGCGTTTAACGTGGTTTTATTTGATTAGTTTTGTAAATGCAGTTGCATAAATTCATATTTAAGTCGTGACGTCCAGATGAACCAGAACGTGTTTGGTTTGGAGTTTCCGACTCCTCCGTGCGTCTGTTTGCCTTCGCGTTTCTGTTTTCTTTCGTGACTTGCTGTTTTATTATCATCATTATTAAGTCATGCTTTATAGAGCAGCAGCAGCGCCGTGGAAAAACAAGGCTTCGGTCTGCTGGAGGGGGGGAACTGTGATGCACAAGCTTGAGCAAACAAGAGCGCTCAGAGTTACACGGAGGTATGTGGAGCCGAGGCCGGCTGCAGAGGAGAGCAGGCGGGGGGCGAGCGCAGCCTCGTCGGGGAGGAGGCACCGCGGCACTCCGCTGAATAAAGAGCGCGAGTTTGGGTTGTGGAGGATGAGCCGTGCGCGCTGTTTCAGCCCAGAATTGTTGATCGTGTGAGCCTGTTTGTGTTTGTGCTCATCACTGGAAAATTAGGAAAGAAAAAGAAAAAAAAGAGCTGATTTAGGATCTGATGTTACGCAGGACGAGGCCTCGGGTCACGTCTCCAGGGGCTGGTTATTATGAAGGGAAATAAATCAGAGTTAAACAGCAAACACGAAAAGAAGAATTCCTCTGTTAAACCCTCTCACTGCTCCTCTCACCGTCTCCCTCCACAATTAGATTTCTGTCCAAGAAAAAAAAACCGTGGAGCCTCTTTTTGTGTGTCACCTTTTGATGGAGCAATAATCAGCTGACGGGGGTGGTGGGGAGGGCGGATAAGCCTCGGCTGCTGTGGAGGCGAATACGCACGTCTGCAGCCTCAATACACATCCGCACAATCAACATGTGAGCGGAGGGAAGACCCGAGGAGAAGAGGCTTCACTGGGAAACGTTCATTTGGCCGAAACGACGCTCAGAGGACCGCAGACCTCTCAGCCCGTCCGCTCCCTGCAGCCCTGCGCACGGTAAGAACTTATTCCAGCTCCGACAGAGGACAGCACACGCTCCTGTTAGCTGCTGCTGCATGTTCGCTCATGTTTTTAATTACTGCAGAGATATCTGACAAAAAAAATCAGCTTCTTCTTTTTTTTCTCTCCTGCTGCTTAAATTCTGCTCACGCTTTCGCCAGAATTTATATTCCGAATCCAGACACCGCAGAGTCATTTATGCGTCAAACCAAACTCATTTTAAAATCTGCTTCCCGGGCATAATCACGCATAATAACACAGGAGAAGTATAAATAGTAAAAAAAAAAATTACAAGCATGTAGTTCATGTTCCAACAAAGATACAATTATCAATCTTTTGTCCCGCCTCGGGTTTTTTTCGGACAGCCAGCAACATCTTAATGTGAGATTTGTTCCGCCAGCTGATTAAAAAAAAGAAAGAAGGACAGAAATCCTTCGTGAGGTAACAAACCGAGCCGGCACATCTCTCCCTCCTCCTCCAGCCCCGCCGGGAATTCAAATAAAAACGCGAGGAGAGCAAATATCCAAACATGCAGCGTTACAGCTGCAATCTAAATAATTAACAATCTCCAAATAATCCTGCAGCGGCGCGCTCGGAGCGGCCCGGTGCTTCTGATCACACCAGTTTAATTATTGCTCTTTTTCTGAAACACGCACGAGTTTCAGCCAGGAAAAAGGATGAATATGAACGAAAATGAAGATATTTAAATACACGAGCTGTGCGGTGACCAAACACGGTATCTCTGGACTTTCAAACGTAGTTATTTCCATCTCATGTTTGGTTCTGGTGTGTGTGGTGAAAATGCTGAAACTGAAACAGAAGATGTGATTCATCTGGTAACATTTTACAGCTACACAGCTCTTTACTGCATGTGATCAATAGATGTGGCAATTATTCAAACAGGCCATGTGTAGTTTTCTTTTTCAGTCAGTTTTAATATTTTTGATATTACAATATCAACGAGGTAATAACAGAAACTCAGACATATTTATTTGTCTCCTTCAGTGAATAAACAAAATGTTCTCAGGGAGAAATAAAGTCCCAGAACACTGTTGGAAGCTAGAAAGGTGGCAGGGTCCGCCACATGTCAACAAACTAAAACAGCGTGTGTTGTCCTTTAAGGTCATTTTGTTGATTCAGGCAGAAAAAAAACACACAGCCAATGGAGGCTTTCCTCTTCTTCAAAACTACATAATGCACCTTTAAAGCTTGAGAGATAAATGTGCAAGTAAGAAGTGGATATTCATTTCTGGTATTTTTGTGTTTGCATGTGTGCCTCATCTTAAAAACTACACAAATCAAGATGACATTTTTTTGAATGAGTGCAGATTCAGGTTGTTTTTATGCGATCAGATGAAGCAGGACGTGGAGGAGCTGCTGGCTGCAGCCGATCAACACAGATTTCAGATGTTTCAGAGCGTTCGGGGGAGAAAGACGTCCTGATCAATAGTTTATTTTTAAAGAGGGCAGTGATGCAACAGGCTCAAATTCAAATCACAGCAGGAAACAACAGAGAAGCTTCACAACACAGAAGATCGACTTCAGGCCTCCTCCACAAGCTGCACCTTTACGTCTCAAGGAAAACATGCAAATATAAAATATATAATGTAATAATGCTAACACACACACACACACACACACACACCTTTCTCTGAACTCAGAGAGGTAAATATTTAAAGCCTCCATGGCAGAAGGTGCGATGCTGCTTCTATACGTGCTCCAGAATAAATACGAGATAAAAGCCACACTGAAGATTCACAGTCGACCTACAAACACACAACTCGTCTGAGCACTAAGTGCAGCCGCGGTCAGAGCTGCTGCTGCTGCTGCGAGTCTTTGGGGGAGGTGGGTTGTTGGGGGGGTTTGTTGGGGGGGGTTGGCTCTGGACCAATGGCGGCCCAGCGGCTTCAGCTAAAGGTCACATGGTGTGACCTCACACATTCTCACCCTCACCTAAGGCCCGAGGAGAAGTTCTCCTTAACAAGAGCGCCCGTCTCAGCCGAACTCCTGAAAAACATCAAATGAATTTAAGATTCATTCTTCTTCTCTTCTTTTCCCGGCAAAATGGGCCAAGAAAAGGCTCAGAATCTGCTTTTGATTCAACATTAAAACTTGTTTGCACACAGAAAAATGATAAATACTCACGTCTCCGCCTCCGGCTTTCATTTAAACACGTGCTTTGTGTGAAAATATTGACCTGCTGGTGTGACGTGCTTGATAACAGCCACACAGACACACACTCCTGTCTGTTGCATGTATGTCCGCTGCATGTTGTGTGTGTTGGAGTTGTGTGTCCAGCCCTCCGACAGCAGGGGCTCGGTGCTGCTCGAGGGCAGGCGGCTGGCCAGAGCGTGTGAAAGCAGATAACCAGGGCGAATTTCATGACGCACACACTTCCTGCTCTCTGAAGTTCTATTAAAGGAGGATGAAAACAAAACACACATCTGAGATGTTTTCTCTCCAAATCAATTTCGACACATTTAGCATGCTGAAGAGATCAGTAGCACGGCTCTCATGGACCTTGAAATGGTGGTGAAGGGAAAAAAAAGATCCATCAGGAGAGACTCATGAATGTTATTTGATGTAGGGAAACATATTTAAGAAGATCTGCGAAGCTGCAGTTTGCATGTTGGCTTGTTTCACAACTGAACCCTGTCGGTCACGATCAGGAGCAGCTAAAGAGCTAAAACGTAAATGCTCGCGCCGTCTTTTTGCTCTCTGATGTCCCCAATTGTTCCAAATAATACAAATAATACATTAAGCAAGAAGAAAGAGGAGTGAAAAGGCACCAAGTCCAAATAAAAACTGCAGCGAGCGCTCTGTGATGTGTCTGTTTGTGTGAGGCAGGCTGCTGCAGGAGAAGAGCTGAGGGAGGATAAAAATGCCATTCAAGAGGAATTATTCAGCATTAAGGCCAGCGACCGAGCTGCAAGAAGCACCTCTGAGCCGGTGTCCTGGCCGCATGGATCACAGACAGTGAGTGTAAGTACAAAAAAATAGTTGCAGTTTCTAAAATCTTACAAAATAATACAGGTAATCCATAAACAGGCGGCCTCCAGGCCTCCTCATGCCCCTTCATGTTAACCTGACAAGTCTAAAGCTGCTAACATTTTAGCCTCATCTGCAGCATCGTGTTCAGACACCTTCGGTTTACACAGTCTGTCCCAGATGGCATCTCTCAGCACTGTTTTCTTTAGGCCTGTCATCTACTGTAACGTCTTAATTGACGTTTACCTCTGTTCGCCGCTGTCAGCCACCCGGAGTCTGCGTCTGTCTGACGAGCAGCCGGGCAGAAGAGTTTCCCAGGCTCCAACTTCGGATAGAAAATTACACCTGAGCACCTTTTGTTTGTTTTAGTTTTTTTTTCTTCCTCCTTTTCTTCATTCTGTTTCGTACAATTTTCCCTTCACACGCAGGGTGAATAACAAACTGCTGCTGACACTGTCAAAGTGTCGAGCGTCGACCTCCTGCTCACATCACTACTTGTTGGTTTAGTGGCCCGAGTGGAATCCCGGCCGTCTGTATCTTATCTAGAGAAATCAGACCTGATAACAACTCAGTGTGCCGTCACAGATGCAAACTAACTGTGGACAGGCTGCAAACTGAATCTCAACAATCTGTTAAGTAACATTATAGATATTTCAGGAGGAAGTTTTGATAAAATCATGTAAAACTGAGCTGCACCACAGTTTAGAGTGCGAGTTTCTTCTCCTAAACCAAACCCTGCAGAGTTGATGTCACACTTTACATGCTGATCTGCCTCCCCAGCTGATCAAACACGGCATCTCTGGGCATTAAATGCGCAATATTTTGGAGAGGACCACTTAGAGAGAAGCTTTACATCATTTATCCCCCTGATGGCATGCTCGGTTAAAAGCTAGAAGTCAAGAAATTAGAGTTTCCTCAATAAAACCCTCTGTGCTTTCATGTGGAGCAGTTATGGGAGGAACAGGAAGAATTATGGAAACCCAGAAGATTTAAATTACACAGTGCAGAATCTCATGTGTCAAAATATCTGGTGACTGACGGGGAGGTAACTAAGCTGAAGTGATCACCAGGCAGGTGTGTGTTCCACAAATAAGAGCTCATGCAGAAGTAAGTGTTGCACTAGAATGTATTTTAAATGATCATAACACTGATAAAACTAATCCTGTGTAGCATTTACAGTGAACATGATGATGAGACTGGTGCTGGTGTTGCAGCGTCAGACGTCAGTGTGGCTGGTGGACGTACGAGGTCCAGGATTATGTCACTGAAATAAAGGGTTCACATTTATTTCAAGGTCCCAACAAAAACTGACAAATTCATGCCAACGTACACAAATCCTACAGATTACAGCTCATCACGATCTGCCTTCATCCTGACTTGTTGTTTTCAATAAAAAGGAAGTTGGGCTTTTTGTTTGTGGCGCCGTCAAATGTGGCGACCAAACACATTATCTCTGCTGTGCAGACGACGCTGGATTTTAAAAAGTGGTTACTTCCATCTTCCATGTCGTTTGTTTCTGTCTCTGTTGTTAACGGTGCTGTTAGATTTGTGAAATGCTGAACGGGAAACAGAAGCTGTGATTATTTTTACACACCATTAACTGCGGCACATTAAATGTAATTAGATAAAAAGACTGAAACAATAAATAGTTTACAACTTTTCAACATTGCTGGTTAAAATGTGGATTTTCTACATGCAGCCAAATAATCATGATCCTTCCTTCTTTTCTACGTGTCCTGTCAGGTTGAGATCACTTTTTACAAACTGAATTTAAAATCTCAATATGATTTACTGCAGAACACATGGAGGAAACATCATCGTCGATGTTTTTTAAAATGTTAGACACAAAATATACAACTTTGTTCCCTCTTGTTCCCAGTTAAATCTTCCAGCTTTTCCACGATTACACCGTGATCTTTGTGTCGCAGTCTGCCGTCGTCTGATAAATCCGTCACTGGAAGTAAATCTTAAAAATTTGGCTAACGGCGACTTCCATCTGCAGTTCTCTTGAACGTGCACTTTTTTACCGGACGGTTGCACTGCACACCCTTTTGCTGCAGACGAAAACATCATCCGTCATGTTTAAAAAGGCACATTGTGTCTCAAAAGTAAATCAAACCCTGGTGCTGAGTTGTGAGCTGAGCGACATCCAGCAGCCACACCGACACATCAGGCCCTGCTCATAAACAGCCTGATGTTTTTCTTGCCTAGACACAGATTATTTCTCACACAGATGAATGATGTAATTCGCTGAATTGTCCTTGTTATACTGAGATCAACAAGTTGTTTTTTGTTTTTTTTTTGTCCACTGCTTCCAGGGCCAGTTTCCACTCCGTCCTGCCAGCAGCAGCTTGTGGTTACCAGTCTGTAACTCACAACAACCAGCGCATCCATCGACTCAAAGCTCGGCCCGGTCGTCCCTGTAAGTCACTCTGGTGTTGGCTGACGTGTGAAATGTTTACGCCTTGTAAAATATTTCTTTGGATTGCTCTCTTATTAAAACCAGATGTTGCCTGTTCCATTTTTCCCTGGTGCAAATATGTAGCTGTTTTTATTTTTTAGGTCAGTTCTGGCATTAATTATTCGTCTCTACCCGAACCCAGCGGGCCAAAGTTCTGCTCAGATCAGTGTTTCTGTTGATGAGCAGCTGTTGTACAGAGAGAAGGGAACTGTAAACACGTCTGTATCTGCATTGTTTAAGATTACAGAATAAATATTAATCATGTTCTTCATCTCTCTCGGTGTCATTGTTGATTTATTCGCTTCTGTTTTGCACAATATGCACATTACTTAAGTGATTTTCCATTTTGGTGTAATATGTGACTGTTTTATTGCAACGATGATGTATTATTATTTAATTATGACACATAATGAGATACAGTCTAAATATTTTTGACACTCTGAAATGAGCATCATGCAGGATTCGGGGTGTAATTAAAAAATAATTATGTCCATTTAAGAAAAGGAAAAAAAAAACATTTTGTAAATAAAGAAAACAAACAAACAAACAAAAAAAAAGGTTTCTAACTAATTTACTGGAAGACACACTTGTGTTGGGGACTGATGCAGTTAGAAAAGTTGTTTGACACTCACACACTCACTTGCAGAAAGTTAGCTGAGAACACTGAAACTCTCCTAACTCTGTTAAACACGAAGCTACAGTTAGCGACCAGTTAGCTTAGCACAATAAATGGAAACAAGGTAACAGCAAGTGCAGCTCCACCTGAAGCAAACAAAATCCACCTGTAAGCACATCAATAAATACATAGATAATAAATAAATAAATGGTTCTGAGCCGCAGACTGTTTCTGACCTGCTGCAGTAACTTCCTGAAGTCCCTGCTGGTCTCCAGTGAGTCACTGCGCCTGAGGAAATAGTTCCAGCTATAAAAAAGTAAATTAAATCATTTTGAACAACTTAAACAAACATTATGATAATGTGTTAATCAGTTAGCTTGAGATGTGCTGGGACATTTGGTTTCATTTGCATAGAGAGAGGCTAGCTGATTCTCTCTTTATCCAGTCCTCATGCTAAGCTAAGCTAAGCTAAGCTAAGCTAAGCTAAGCTAAGCTAAGCTAAGCGGCTTCTGGCTGTAGCTTCATGTACAGACCTGAATGAATCCTCACAGCTGACAGGCAGCAAGAGTCTTTATTAAGATAATAAACCAGGTGTTATTAAATGAATTACTCAACATCTTTCAGAAATACTCAGTTGGTCAACATAAACAAAGATGGAGATCATATGTCAAATTAATTGATTGATTAACAAACACATTACTTCAGCTCTGATGCAGCAGCAATCTGCAAAGTAATTAGTAACTATAGTTATTAATGAATGTAGTTGTGTAAAAAGTACAATATTTGTATTTATAGGGGACAACTTGGAAGTTTTTGTTGGTTTTGTGCCCCCTTAGCAGTACGACACCAGCGCCTGCTGCTGTTAAGATCCTTGTCGTTTTGGAGGCGAGTCACAGAGACGTGAGGATGGATCGTGATTTATGTGATATATGTGATCGGACCGGAGCTCAGGAGTTAATAGTAACAATATAAAAACAGCAGTCTGTACGCTGATGTCTCGTTTGTTGTTAAAAAGTCATTTATAATCACCAGAGGAATCACAAACACTTGTGTTGTGAACTGTGCATTTACACTGAGAACGATGTAAATCCAGAGTCAGACTACATGTATGTTGGACATAAAAGCGAACTAAAAACCTCCATAACTGAACGAGACTCGCGGAGTGAACGGCAGAATAAAGAGTTATCTGGTGAAACGCTCCTCTGCTGTACCTGGTGGCTCCACTCATCCACCTCTCCCAGCCTACAGCATTTCCAACCCAACGAGAACAGCCGGTGTGGAGAGCGACTTATTGGATTGGATCTCACCCAGCAGCGACTTATATGCTCAACCTATATGTCACAGATGGTAGGATTTCACTGTGGTTGATATAGGAAATCCACTAAGGAGTATTGATCTGTCTAAGATCTGCTCTCTCTGCCTGATCTCCACAGGATCTGAACATCCGCAGAGACCTGGAGGGGAGCAGAGCCGCTGGAATCGAAGTCTACCTTTCATTGTAAAGGTAATACAGTGGGACATTTTCACTACAACATTTACATTAGAGGCGCTAAACATCACCACTAAATGCTGCGGCACAATCACAATCCAGACGTTCAGCTTTGTGATCATATTTTGTGTCTGACGAGTCTCCCTATAAATCCTGTGAATGTGGGGGAAGTGACGCTGCACATTCATTGAAACATCATCAAAATCACAAGATGGCTGAGAGCAACATCTGAATAGGTGAAGTTGTAAGAAAGCACCAGTGCTGCAGAGACGCCCTCACCTACAGATCTTCTCCTCTTCATGGAGGAAAACATGTCTGATTACTTCAGACCAACAACTGTGATCTCATCGTGATTTTATCACCACCGTCGTGATCTGTGGAGCAAAGATGACACCACAACTGTAAAATCTGTCCAAACAAGCCCAGCGTGACTTTTTTAAATAATGTTTTTAACCATACCACGCAGCCGTTGTGTCGAATAAAGAACAAGTAGCAGCAGAACTGGGCATTTAACATTACTGGCACAACCCACCATGTTTGAAGAGAATAAAGGAAGCAATGCCACCTACAGCAACTCAAACAGTAACAAGAGTAAATCCAGAGAAATTCACTGTTGACTCACTGTTTGCTTGCCAGCAGATCTATGCGTGGATTAACTTTAAAACCACGAGTGTAATAATCAGTTTGCGTCAAAGATGTCACCAAAATGAAAAACACGACCATTGCAGATTAGTCCTTTAAGATAAAGTTTACACAGAAGCCATCCATCACATCTTCACGAGGTATTCTGCAGGAAGGTGAAGCTGCAGCAGAGCGAATCTGAAAGTGTCTCTGTAAGAATGAAACGTGGAAAATGTTGCAGCAGCTGATCATCTCGCTGCACGTCGCCTGGTTACCCTGAAAACTCAGATCTCTACATGTTGATCTGTTGTTGATTGATCTGCAGTGAAGCAGCAGCTCACCACAGGTCTGATATTGATGATGAACAGCAATCTTAAAATCTGACAAATCAAGTCTATAATTGTTTGCTGAGGAACTAAATGCAGATGAGAGTTTGGATCAGAATCACATGATTGATCACAGACAAGACAAAATCTTTACAGTAGCTGCTACGATAAAAGTGTTAGTCGAACGTAGTCTGAAGTGATGCATGAGTCCGGCCACGCCTCGGTGCTGTAAATAACATCATCTGACAGCCGAGGGTTTGGGTCAGGTCGAGCTTCATGGAGCCATCTTGTGTTTTTTTTGTTTCGCTTGTTTGTCCTCGTCTACTCTTCAGGAATACACTGAAACAGTGTTCTGCTGTGAAGCTCCAGAAATGTTTTGTGGACTACAAAACCTCCATCTTTAGGAGAATGAGTAGATAACAACAGTATTTTCATCTTTGGGTGAACTTTTCCTTAAATTCATTAGTTTACAACAGATGCGTTGTCTCGATATCTCAAAAACCTCTGAGACAATTCTGTGGCTGATTCTGGAGGTTTTCTCTTTCACACATTTTACAGCTAAAATGAAATCGATGAAGCTGAGTGAGATGTGTGTGTGGGGTGGAAACAGTTTAGCTGTCAGGTTTGGTGCCCTCTGGTTGAAGCGCTGCCCAGAAGCAACACTTGAAGAAGGAGCTGTTTTTTTTGTCATAGCCTTCCTCTGATTTTCGTGGACATTTAGCCTCTGATGTGCTGTTAAATTGCACAAGCAGGATGCTGGAACGAGTGCATAAAGCTTACCGGCCCAATCTCTCTCTCTCTCTCTCTCTCCGTGTCTCTGTGTCTGCCTCAGACAGTTTTAATCTCTGGTAAGACAGTCACGTCCAGATTTGTCGTCTGCCGTGTAAAACTCTGGTGGAAAGCGAGCGGCCGCCTGCGCCTCCAGTCTCCACAGCCGCTCCTTCATTACTGCGCGCGGTGGGAGGGCCAGAGCTCACGGTGTGGTAATCCCTGCTGGAAGGCGTCACCGTATACTGTCATTAATGAAACGGAAGACACACATGTATAACCTGCACACACACATGCACACACACACACACACACACAGTTACTATTGGCTGAGAGATGAATGGTTGCATCTTGTAGACTAAAGCTAAAAGGTTTATACGTCTCTGCAGGAGATGTTATGGTGGCTCAGATTCATCCTCTGTGCTCAGTTACAGGCATGGACGGCTCCTATTTGTTGCTGTTGATGCCATTTATACAGTGTGTGACCCACTGCTGTGAGGGCTGATGCTGTCTGCTCACTTCTGTGTAATGCTGTCATCTGCTCAGCATCTGCGATGTTTCTGTTAGAATCCTACAGGGATATCAGTGGAAACTTTCACCTTGGCATGACTCTTATATTTACAATAGATTCCAACTATTTTCAGTGTGTGTGGAACAAACAGAATCACAGTCTACTCATTACCGCTCTGCACATACTGTATATTTATATACATATCTGCTGGGGCATTGCAGTGTTTTGTATCCACATGTTTTGGGGTGTAAAAGATTCACACTTTTGGACTCGGCCCTGGTGGATTGTCTCATCCGACAGCCATGACACAGCTGCTTTGGCTGCAGCGTAATTAATCCTTTGGGGCAACTTCATCCGTCAGCGTTACGTCCACTAGCAGGGCTCGTTCTTGCCACTCACAGGTTTATGTTATTATTATCTGACAATGTCACAGAAACAATTTATGCAAAGTGGTTGTTATAAAAATAACGTCCTTTTTGTTTCCAGACACACAAGTCTCACTACAGGAGAAGTCTCACTCGGGAAGCGTCGCGAGAGTTGATGAAGGACGACGACTGTGGAAATGTGAGTGAGGACGCAGGAGAGAGAAGGCTGGAGCAGAACTGCCAGCAAGAACTCATTTCTACAGTCATGGCTGACTAATCAACTGATTTAACAACCGAGATGAGGCCACTCACCTTGTAGGACTTCTATGTGAGTGAGACATTTAAAATAACAACCTTAAACCTGTGAGAGGTAAAAAATAAGCACTTTGCACTGCAGCCACGACTTCTTCTAGTTGCTCTTTTTAATTTTCATTTTTAGTGGCCAATCCAAGTTAAATCATCTGGCAATCTGATACAAAAAATGGCTGAAAAAGTAACAATTAATCTGTAACAGACACGGCAGATCAAATCTATCCACGTACTGGGACAACACAGCTTGACTTAAAAGAAGTTTTACGTTCATATAATAAGGACACTGATGCTGTGTGATGGTAAAGTTTATGTTTATACAGACCCTGACTTATATAATGTTTATTTACTATATCAAAGTTCTCATTCCTTCATCAGTCATTGTGTTGCTACAGATGATCTGACAGAATCTGGTCAATAATTTAAGGTTTTTGTTATTTATTATCATTCTGTCACATATATTTCATTTCTTACAGCCTAAAGAGTGAATTGTGAATTTAAACCAAGAAGATGTGAGATAAAGAAAGTAAGAAAGGGAATTATTCTTGATGATTTGACAGTGTTTGGTCAGTGACGAGCTCTCATTCTGTCCTGTAGTTTATGTAGTTCAGCAGGTGAACCAGCAGAGGGCGCCACAGATAATCAAATCTATTAAAACAGCAGGATGTTTCCTCTTCTTTAACTAACAGAATTCACCTCTGTTTTGAGTATTTGCCTCATAAAAAAAATACCTTCATAAGAATACAGCATTTTCATGATTTCATTTTAACATCACAGTTTGCTACATTAGACCTTGTTTTAATTTTCCATCAAGAAATATTTTTAATCTTCACAACATAGTTTGGACTCAAGGTCAGATCATCACATAGTGTTTGTATATAATAAACTGCTGTGTGTCTCATCAGATTATAATTGATTTCTGTAATTATAATCTTACAGTTCTACAAGGTCACAAAAAAAGTCAACCGCCGTCTGATTTATACATCCAGTGTGAAAAAATGGAGAGCAAAAAAAAAAAACAAAGGACCTGTGCTGCAGCGTCCTCGCTCCCGACGTGACAGCAGCACTGTATTCTCCTCAATTTATGAGGTATCATGGTGGGTAATAAAGCGGAAAGGTCAGGGGGAATGTGTTTTTATCTGCTCTAAACCAATAGGTCACATTTCCACTTTCCACGCCACGACTCTGTGACTGCAGCTGCTGCCCTTCTGGTTAAAACAATACATTCACCTTGGCCACTCACACATCATATCACCAATTCTCCATCTTATTGGCAATGTCACACAGAGGGCTGAGAGATATTACAGAATAGATTTACTGCCAGGGCTCGTCCGCAGCCTCAGATATGATATAAACGGTGTGTAATGTAAGCCATGCATTATGAATCCAATTTGTGTGGCCGAGAACAGACGGGCTGACGGCCGCCCTCGCACCACTAGATGGCGGCATGTCGGTGAATATGGAGCTCATTACTCCACTGAGGAGAGTCTTAATGTGTTCTCTCAGGAATAATGTGTTGATACCAAAACTGCACCGACACCGAAAACATCGAGACAAGAGATTTACAAACCTTACTATGAAAATATACCTTGAAGAACACAAGAAGCCTGCGAGTGTGAAATGATCATAGTTAGAAACACACTGATGTTTTATCTTTTATCATATAGAATAATAAGGTGCTTATTACATTATATTAAGTATTGAATTAATGAATGTAGGTGTGTTTAAAATTCAATTTGAAATTGCTACAAGGTCACTTTACTGTAGACACACCAGGACAACAGAAGCTTTACTCATTTACTGTTTTTTAAAAGAACACAATATAAAAGAAAAAGTCTGCAATCGAATTCAGAAGCAGGAAGTCAGTAACTAACTTCCTATGAGTTATTTTGACCATGTGTTGTATATAAAGGCCAGTAGAAGCGGAAAAACATGAGATGACATCGAATGCAGTCCACCGGGAGCTCGTCTCATGTCTAAGATTGTAGAGACCGGTATCAACGAAACTTCGGCTGCCCGATAAATCGAATCTTCATCGTCATCTCGATATGAACATGTGTGATACACACATCACAATAGACTGTCTGACACGTGATGAATAAGAAAAATCAATTTGTTTACATGGAATACAAGGACCAATCCCCAGCTAGCCTTTAGCTACGCTGACAAAATTAATCAGCATCAGTTTGATGGTGGTTGCCAGGTTACGATGGTTGAGGGAGGAAAGAAAAGCCATGAAAAGGTGGTCGACAGATCTTGTGGTGAACAGAAACAGCACTTCTGCTGTATGGACTTATTTTGGATTCAGGAGAGAGGATGTGTTACAAACACAGGTACTGTGTAAAACATGCCGAGCAGTTGTTGCAACTTCTAGAGGAAACACAACCAACATCCAGCACCAGCTGCAATACAACCATAAAGACCCACACCAACAGTTCAAAACTAACGTTAGCCATTATTAACTGTATAGTTAATAACATGCAATCTTCAATAGTTGTTTATTTATCGCAAGTTGTATCGTCATTGCAATACTGAACAGGCACATAGCAGATTTTCCTCATATCATGCAGGCCTAAACGAAACGCTGTTGTTGAAACTTAGCAGCGTTAAAATATGGAGATTTTCCAGTCTTTGTTTTCACTTTAAAACATTTGAAAAGAGCTTCAGGCCTTTGTGAGCCGTCCCTGAGAGGTTTTCAGAGGCTTAGTAAACTGAGACTACAGTAACACTGTTACTGTCAGCCAAACATCCAACACCTAACTTTACAGTTCCAACACAATCTGCATGACAAATACTGTCAGTGACCATTTCTGCAAACCACTGACAGGTTGAAACTTTACATTTCCTAATGTTGCAACTTTGTTTTTTCAGGTTCAATTTTCATTTTGATCTTCTGACATCACCGTGTTTATGCTCTGGTTAGGTTTATGCACACAAACACTTGGTTAGGGTCTGAAAAAGATCATGTTTGACTCAAGAAACCTGATTTGATCACCACAAAAGAAGGCGCAGAAGTCTCGTAACAATAACCTGGATTAAGGCCACAAACATTACACACAAACATCAGTATACGAGCGGTTTGCAGAACTGTTAAATGCAAATGTTTTGGTCCAGGCGACCGGGCAGGTAAAGCGTGTTGTTCCAGCCCAGTAGCCAGAATAAAATGTTTGCATTTTACACTCCTGCAAACCACTAAAAGCTCAAACTTTACTGTGTCACCAATTATCTGGAACAATTAGAATATTCAACTAATTGCTTCAGCACATTTAGAAGGTATTATGCTCTTACTGCAGTGAAGCCCTCAGGGGGAACTACAAACTCAGTCCATCATAGCGTGAGCCAAAGAAATGTGTTAACAAACTTCTCTGAGACAGATGTGCTGCTGCCGCAAGGACGCACAGCATTTCCCACACGCAAAGCAAAAACAGTAGGAATGAGGTGTGATGCAGTCAGGAAGTGCTGACGCGACAAAGACACGGACGAGGAGGGACGATGTGTCGTACTGATGTATGATCCACATCGATGGTGATCGTGAGAAGCAGAACTCACTACAGCAGGTAACACGATGACTCCGCCTGTATTTATCTCACATGATAAACATCTGTTACTTACTGTACCTAGAGTAAATGAATGAGTCAATTCTTGAGTAACGGTCAGTTTTGTCCACCAACATCTCATCATGGCAGAAACAGACGACCTGGAACATAAAGCCATCAGGTGTGGAGGCAGTCAAACACGCATGGACCCCCTCTGAATTCTGGATTAAAATGTCTGATCATGGGACTTATGTAACGGACACTCGAACTCCTACTCATTGTGAGCTGTGTGGGGGAAAAAAGAGCATCAGCGAAATATTAAACAAAACTGTTTTAAAATCAATCTTCTGTTTATCAGCCTGTGTGACTCTGCTTCAGGATCCAGGACCTCAACAGGGGTCGTTTAAGGGAGCGTGAATGAAGAATAGTGAAGATCTGTCAGGCTTCAAGACAAAAACTACCAGTCAGTGACTTTTCTGTACTCGGCATTAGTTTCTCTCTCTCTCCATGAAGCGTCTGCTGATAGAGACCAGAAGCTGAGAGCTGCACAGAGCTGCTGTGTTCTACATCTCTTGTAAAACACTGTAACATTTACAATTAAAGAAACATTACTACAGTGATGATGCTGACTTTTGAAAGTCTTTAGTAAATGAAAATCTAAAACCTCTTTGTCAGTCTGACCTTCAGCCCAAAAATGCATTTCGTTGTGGTTTCATTTATCGTGATGTCAAATGAAGAAAACAAAACATTTCACTGGAGAAACTGAAGCCAAATAATAGAACTGCTACAGTTTTTACTTAATAAATGAATAAAGTAATCCATCATTCAAAACGTGTATTTTCTTGATTGACTTATTGATTTTAGTGCAGAAAAAACACATTCATTTTAACCAGAACCAGAACCAAGGCACCGAGACATTTAAGATGTTCTGCTTCAGCAAACATCTCGACAGCACCACCGCTGATGAGGACCTTTCACAAAGACACACACACACACACACACACACACACACACAGTGAGTGACTTCACCGATTACTAAAGGAAACATCTCATGAATGCATGAACTCTCTGTAGTCGAGCTCCAGTGCAGATGCCTGACATGCCTGCACATCTTCACACGAAACTCCACGTAGACGTCTCTCAAAGAACAACAGACACGCAGGTGAGCATGTAACGCAGCCGCTCTGAGCCTCCACCTGAGATTCATTTGATGCGGAGGGAATGAATTGGGATGATGAAATCCCGGCTGATGCTGCTGTGCGCCCCGGGCCTCAGCGGCAGAAGCTCCACTGGGAGACTTTAAGATGATATGTTTAGACAGGCAGGTGAGAGGTCGCCACCTCTCAGGCGTACAGCAGAGTTTCTCTCAGGGGACCCGTGGGAAACTAATGATGCCATGATGAAATCTAAAAGGTATGAGAGATATTTTGGGAAGCATAATTAGGTAACAAGGGAGCGAAGGAGCAAGAAGTGAGAAGGTGGTGGAGCCCGAGTGCAGCCGCTTCAACACAAACACATTTGTATTTTGATCTCGCCTCTGCAGCCGAGCCTAAAGCTCCGTACAGAAATGTGATGAACAGTAACACGTTATAAATAAAGCCCGGTGCCAGATATAATCATATTATCTGTGGGCAAATAGCAGTTAATGCTACATGGCTATTCACAATAAAAGCATCTCCAGCTGCTGCAGGGAAAACACCGTCTCATGACCTGAGATGAAGCCGGTACACGACCTGTGTGATGATGACGGACGACCTGACACCTGAACCTGTTCCTCTGCAGATGTACTTTCCTCTAAAGCTCAGCTGAATGTGAGGCGCGTGAGAAACACAGCCACGATGTCGGGACGGACTGATTATCAGTATTATTATGATTATCAGTGTCTGTGTTCTTTGTGTCTGATGACCTATAACATACTGTCTTCTTAAATGTACGACTCCGGTCCTGACGTCAGCCTCCTCTCTCAGTTCGGGGTCACCGCTCTCTGGTCTCAGTGTCCACGACACCGTCTGATGTCACAAGTAACCATCAGCACTGAACAATCTGAATTTGCAGTAACTAGTCACCAAAGTTAGTGGAGCAGAACATGTAAATACTGTAGAAAAGTTCCTCTTGAGTCAGTTCTTGAGTAAACTGTAGTTTGTTATATTCCATCTCTGGTTATTCTCGATTTTAAGATTTTTTTTAGTTTTCCTCTAAATGTATAACAGTTCCATTTCTCCCTTCATGAAGGTTTGAATGATCAGATTTTGTCTAAACGGTTTTAGAAACATGTTGATTTAACTGTCTGGCCACTTTGGAGGATGGAGTTTGTGCTGCTGTTGAATTGTAAAGTGTTAAACAGAGACATGTTTCTGTTTCTGAACCCGTCAGTCAGTCAGATAAAGAATCAAGACGTCTCCAAAACTACTTCAACAACTACTGAGTATCATAACCTTCATGTGTGCACATTTAAAGGAGGAGAGTTGTTTTAAATTTCACAATGAACCGGTTACATAGTGTGACCCTCCTCAACACACTGGTCACAGCAAGCAGACCAACAAAATAACTGCATGTGTCTCTGATCAGCCCAGAACTCAAACACATGACCCAACAGTACCAAACAACACTCAAACATCACAACACAACACAACACAACACAACACAACACAACACAACAGTAACACACATGAAGACATGAGCAGCACCAGAGCAGGAAGCAGCTAACAGCTAGCAGCCACCAACACTGTGACCATGAGCAGAACCACCAGCAGAACCGCACACGAACCGACCACACACACACACACACACACACACACACACCTTCATCAGCACGTTATGGATGGAAGCAGAACTCACCTGCTGTCGAGCCTCAGGGTGGAGAAGTGGAGGTGTAGTGAGTCCACAACACAGCGGGGAACCAAACTTCAGGCTCGAAGCGCACCTCCGGGCCCGGCTGACGGTTCTGAGAACACCTGAGCACCAGCTGGCAGCACCGACAGCTGGTCTCTGGTCCACAGAGTCCCTCTGGCGGGATGAGGAGGAACCGGTACCGGCCGGGCTGTGTTATAAAACGCTTTATGAGCAGCAGTTACAGTTTGCTTCAGTACATTTAGCCCAGATACAGAACAGCCCTGCAGGCCCGAACACAGGCCCTGCCACAGGTGGGTCAGGTGGACCGCCTGCACCGCAAAACGATGTCACGTGATCAATAGTAGTCACAATAGTAATAAAACGTTTAACTAACTGTACAATAAAAATAGGCATTAATAAATTAGTTAACACATTGATTTATTTATCGATTAATAGATTGACTAAATTACGAATTAATTAATTGATTGATTAATTAATTGATATTTTAATGGGCAACAAAAAGAGGAATTAATAAATAGAATTTACAAATGAAACATTGATCCATCGAAACATAGTTCAATTTAAAAAGACAATTAAAAAATTGGATTCACAAACTGAATTAAGAATACAGATTTTAATCAGGCAATTAAAAGGGCAACTTAGTTAATGTAACAAGCTCTCTGATTGGTTAAGAGGTATGACATGTCTGGATCTGCATCTGAAGTGAAGTGAGACACTACAGACTTCTGGTGACAGACACGAGATACGCACACATCAGGATGAGGATAGTGAAGATCGCTCTATGAGCTTATATCTCATATTCTCAAGATACTCAAATCTACTGTAGATTTGTCCACAGAACAGCTGTCTGATGAACCAGCCAAGGCTAAACTGACTGTTTGCATAAAACTCATAAGAAGGCCTTCGATCTGTCTGTGTTTACAGACCAAGTGTCTCTGACCTATTTTACCTCTCAGTCCTCTGGCTACAGGGGAGACACTCTGCATCACACTGCGATGTTGTTAACAGATAATCACATATGGAAGAAATCCTGTTTTATAAACTTTGTTTTATCTCATCGTAAATCATCGGTGTCTCTGAGTCTTCTTCATCTCTTCTGAACAGTCAAGAGAGCCCAAATTCCACAACATTAATATCCTGATAGATGACATGTGTCATGATATTTGCCACTTATATATATGTGAGAACAGATTAAAGTGTTCAGTCGGTTGTGAACCACTAACCTTGAGCTGCTTTATTAATCTGAAACAAACCGTGTCCTAATCATCTGTAAACTCTGTCCTTGGTTTTTTTTCTAGACCTTCAGTAAACATGGGACGATTATCTAACACTTATGACTCCAGTTCGTTTGAAGGTACACCCGCCCCGAACACATGCCAACCAGTCTCTCTTTGTCTCACACTTCATGTAAAAGATCACATTAGCTTATTTTCTGTTTGACAGGTGTAACTTTATAACCTATGAGAACCTGCTCGGGGCTGTAAGTGCTCCATCGCTGAGGAAAAGTGATTTTTCATTCCATTGTTTAGTTTCAGTCAGTAGTCTGAGCCGCTGTGGTTAAACTGTGAGTGTACGCTCGATGATCCACCTTCAGATGTGAATATAAAAATGATATATTTCTGTGTGAAGATGCTAATAAAGAACACTGTTGTTGAAATCAGGTGAATCTCACAAGCAAATTGAACCAATGACAGACAGCTGAGATGTGGTCAGATCGCTCATCCAGACAGCAGTGATGATGAAGTAACCTGCAGCAGAACACGTCACAGTGAAGACTGTGTTCAATAGTTACCTTCAACACTTTTTTTTTGTTTATATCAGGTGATGTTTGGCCCGGCGTTGTGTAATGGCGTGGATGTGATAATGCAATAAATGTGCTGAAAGTCCAAGTTCAGTTGCAATATCATCAGCCGTGCTGTCAGAATCTGGGTGAAAGTTCAGTGACGAGGCGCCTAATGGGCTCACTCCACCTCTCTGGCCTCCCACCAGAAGAAACAGCTCCAACCACGAGAAGTTGATAAAGCTTTCATGGAGACAATGTTTCAGGATGTTGGAGGGGAAAAAAAAGGTTAATGATTGTGCAATAAAACTGGCTTGTGATGCACTGTGGGTGCTCCAAGCTGGTAAAACTGAGAGGGTACTGTCACACCCAATTTCCCCAAAGGATTGACTTAAAAGTAGATAAATACATTAAAATTAGCCTCCTTCAGATGCAAGTTACACTTTCATGTATCTGATATGATAAAAACATGCTATAAACACAGATGACAGCACTTTCAATACATTAAATTGATAATATTTATGTGTGTCTGTGCTTCACAAGGACTTTTACTCGCAGTGGAGTTTGTTTAAACAGCCTAAAAAAAATAAATTAAAACTGTTTTCGGCCTCTGGTGAAGAGAAGTAGAATTAATTTAACAGATTTATCAGATCGATCGGTAAGTTATGAGAAAATGAAACGCAAACATTTGCAGAAAATATGAAAAGCTCAGTAGTGTGAGAAACTTTGGGTTCAGGGCAAAAGAAGCGATTCTCATGTCTGATATCGATTTTGGGAATTTGGGATTGGACGTGTTTCACTGCACTGGCATTTTAAAGGCTAAATTATGAATTGATCAAGCATGAAGATAATCGTTATCTGCAGCTCCAGACGGGAAACACACTTTACAAGAAAAACACCATTCCAGGGACGAGAGTGGAGAAGAAGAGAGACGCGTTCAGACTGTGGTGATGCTGAAATTTAGTGACTGTTTATGGAATTTAAACACAGACACACAAACTCCTGTGTCCTGCTCACTACACTGTGAATTAATCTGATGATATCTCTCTATATTTATATATCTATGACACATTTATAGTTAATTAAACTTTTGTTAATAGTTATTGTACTGTTAACAACCACTGAAATGCTTTATTCATTATCAATTGTTTGTTGGAAAGCTGCAATAGATGTTCCTAATTATTTGTAAATTGTTAATAAATACTGTGTAGATCTTGTATTAACATTATTTAGATTCCATTAGAGAGGTGCAACTGATTTTTTAAACTTTAAACCATATCATTGTTTCTTAATAGTAAAATTACTTAACTAAATCGAATAAGCAATACATTTACCATATCTGAATGATGGTTGTTATAAGTTTTTTTGAGCAAAGAAATGAGTTTAACACGTTTCAGTCAGAACTGATCATGTTTTTGCTGTAACTGATATGATTGGTGGGGGGCTTGACCACAGTATTTCTGAAATTCTGGCTACGGCCCTGATCCCTGATCCCAACACCCCTCACTAACTCCACGTTTCCACCAAAATTAGCAGGTCTACACAAGTTTTTTAAACGTGGGTCAACCCACTAAAAACCACGTGTTGACCCCATTCCCACTTCCTGCAGGCGAGATGGCCCATCTGTGATTTTTATCAGAAGCGTCGTGTTGTTCTTTCACAACTGTTTCCGTCGCCTTCGTGGTGACATTAAACGTGACGAAGTGTCTATAAAACGGGGGAGACATTTTTTTGAGCGGAACAACCCCGGAGACATGACTCATTTCACTGTCATAATTTGAACCATTAGGGCCAATAATAGTCTGAAAAAGCCAGAAAAGCCACATGGTTAAATTACTTTATCCCCCTCAAAGTTACCCAGGGGCTTAACCGGAAGTTACCCGGCTTGTTTGGCGATCCAGATACATTCACAGCCGGGAAGTTGAGCAGTTTGGGCTTCTAAACACCACCGAGAACTTCTCATAGGAACGAATGAGGCTCCATTGTATGTTGATAACACGCCATCACTTTTATCTTTATTGAATTTAGCACGTTCTTATGTTTAAATCAAGGAGATAAAAACCTGGGTCTACCGCAGAGTCAGCTGACCCGGGTGTGAATGCAGAGGGGTTTTTTGGACCAGTAGAAAAGGAGCTTCAGTTTGAGCAGCATGAAGGGAAACTGAGTCCATCTGAGCTGAAGGAAGGAGACGAAAACTCCGCCGGCGCTAGGACCCGGGGTTGACCTTCCTGAGGAAGAGGGCGTAGGCTCGCGCCGTCAGCCGGTAGAGGAGGAAGGTGCCGCGACTGTCGAGCTGCTCGCGCACAACGGCGGGGTCCTGACAGCAGCACGAGCGATGCGAGTGGAGGGTTGCGAGGAAACAGCCTAAAATAAAGAGTCCAGTCCAGCCCAGTACCGTCTTGTTCCCGCCGCAGAACCGAACCAGACAGCATGTCGGTGCTAGCCCTGCAAGAGTACGAGTTCGAGAGGCAGTTCAACGAGGACGAAGCCATCCGATGGATGCAGGAGAACTGGTAAGGCTCCGCGGCACGTTAGCGCCCCGTTTGTCTTTTTTTTTTTTTTTTTTCTCCTTAATCCCGCAGCACAATGAGCGGGTCTCGGTCCAAACCGTGTGTACGTGAGGATCCGAGGCTGTGACGGCGCACATGCACCAGCCTCGCTCACCGGGATTAGAGCTCGCGGTATCCTGTTATATCAGCCTCTCTGTCATCAGCCGCAAATTGCCGCTCGTGCCTCATGAAATGAGCAAATTGACGCGGGCCTCTTCTGCAGCCTCGTGCGGGCGCGATGCTCCAGACAGGTCCTCCCCGCACCGCACGCGCTCTGCTGCGGCTTCACGGCATCGTTTCAACATCAGACGGTCACGTTTGTCCTTGATTCCCTGAGATTTATTCTCCCGGCATCAGTTACCGCGATACTACTGTAAAGGTCATCCATCCAGTCTGCCAGTGGCCCAGCAGCGTCTTACACCGAGGCTCGGTTCTCTCCTGGTCCTGTCCTGGTCCTGTCCTGGTCCTGTCCTTGCATGGACCCGGTCTTACATTTTTATTTATGATGCACATGCATCTTAAATCTGCAGATGTGAACAGACATCATGCTGCATGTTAATGGCTCTGCAGCTGGGATTGTTCATTCTCTGTTTAACCCCATTATCACTATTCTCCGTTATAAAGACCTTTAAATGACTGAAAACAAACTTTTAACATATTATGACCTGACAGACATAAATCCTGTTATAAACTTTAATTACACATCCATTAATCATCACTAATAGGATAGAATTTGATACATTAGATAAACAAATGAGACAAGCTATAGCTTGTAACCATAGCAACCAAAACCATTTATGCTTCTTGAAAGGATTTTATTTCAGCGTTTCACTTCTTTGTTTACTTTGTGACATATCTGAATTTATTATTTTTCTGTTTTCTGAACATTTATTGGTCCCCCAAATATAATGCGACACATTTTATTTGACTTCACATCTGTGCACATGCAGATAAATACACACCAACATATCCCAGCGTCCCATAACTCATTGTTATTAATGTATGTGTGAAAATGGCAACTGGCTGCTTCTTTAATTCCCACTTAACTTGTCAATTCTTCTTCAATTACACATTTATACTATATTCTATTAGGAGAATAGAGAAACGTGTCCGTCACAAGCCCCCTGGGTCCAATGTTACGCCTTAAAACAGCACATTTTTGTAACCAACGGCCCAAAAACCCAAAGATGTTTCCAACTGCAATGACATATAATAAAGCTTTGCTGATACTCTTGCAGATGCCATCAAATACACATATTATTGTAATTATCCTTTAAATGTCGTGATGTTTTTTACTGATGCAGGATATCAAACAGTTCAACAATAAATGTTATTGTCTTAAATGACATCAGTAACATCAGTAACACTATAATTCCCCTGGGATCTGATAGTTATAAACTACCCTAAATGCTGTTCTCTGGATAATAGTCTGTATTTTAGAAATATAGGTGCATATTGGACAACATATACTCAGATACAGATATATCTGTGGTAGATCAATAACACTTGATGACATCGGTTCAATGATTGATCAGTCAGGCTCTAATTTAAAACAGTTTCAGCTGTAAATATTATGAAACGAGCTCATAAAAACTTGCAGTATCTTTCCTGACTGGAGATTGAAAAAAAAACACCAACTAATTTAAGATGTGTCATTGTTTGCCCAGGGCTGTGTCTACAAGGCTTCACACACACTGCAACATTATCCTCTGCTGATAGCTCACTGTTGCTGCTGGGGTTAAGTAAATATTGCTTTTTGATTGTGTGCAGTGATGCATTTCATACATGCAGGTCCAGTCCAACTACTACACAGTGTGAACTCACTGTAGGGGTCATTACTGTCCAGGTCCACGCCAGGTCGAGCAAGAAATGGTTCGAAGCAAAACAGAATGAGTCATGCGTAAAGTTAGCATAGGCTTCATTAAGCATTCTGTGGTGCTGTGGTTTGTAAAAAAAAAAAAAAAAATGCAGCACACGGTGAGCAGGAGGCGTTTCGTTTGGCTGTGATCATCTGTTGGTGCTGCCTGTAGACAAGAGGCACATTTAGCATCACATTTCTAACATAAATTTAGTCTGAATAGAGCTCTTGAGCCAGATTCAGTCTTACTCACTGAAATTAAATCTGTTAGTGTGTGTGTGTGTGTGTGTGTGTGTGTGTGTGTGTGTGTGTGTGTGTGTGTGTGTGTGTGTGTGAGAGAGAGAGAGAGCGAGACAGCATGGGAGCAGTGTGTAGGAGCTGTCCCTACCCTGGTACTGACAACCAGCCAATAACGTTCATCTTCTGATGTCTGCTGACAGAGCGTTAGCCAATCAGGCTGCAGCTGATCTGTGCTGACTTCTCTCGGCTGCTCCTGTAGTGGAGGATGTCAGCCGGGGCCAATGCACAGAGATGATAGAGGCAACAACCGCAGAAAATGGGATTTGATAGGTTGTTTATTACATTCGTAACGTTCAGGCTGCAGCTGACTAAGTGTGACATGTTTTTATGACCCGAGGGTGAGACGGAGAAAGGGGAAAAAAAAGAAGAAAAAAAAACATGAACAAGAATGAAGTCGTCTGAAGGCAAAATGTCTCGTGGAAAAGAAGAAAACAGAAGCTTTTTGATGGCTGGTTCAGCAGGACGTTTGAAATCTAAGTGTAAAGCTCGTTCACTGTGCTGTGACATTAATCACAGATATGTTCGTCACACCTTTATTTATTTAACCCGCGCCGACGCACCTTCAACAAAGCTCTGCTAGGGTCTGAAATTAAAGGTGCAATATGTAAGAATTGGCCACCTCTCAAGTTCACATTCCAAACAAAGGCGAGGCAGAGTCAGTGCTAACTGCTGCTAACTGTCAGCTCGGTTAGCAGTGCAGCTAGTGAGAGATATTTCTCAAATCTTACATACAGCAACTTAAACATCAACTAAGCTGAGTGCTGACACAAGTACATTTTTTTTAGATTTTGGCTTTGAATTTTCAAACTAATGTTTCTGTTCAAGTTCTAGTTCAGTTTTTGGAAAATTATTTGATTAAAAGAAGAAACTACATATTATGCTATAGCACAATACAACTTTAGATTGATTTATGCTGCCAGAAAGCAGTATGTTGAAAAAAATTCAGTTTACTGTCATTCTGGCAAGCAAGTGACTGTGGGTCTGTGTTTCAACATTAGTCAGTGTCACACTGAACATATTTAAAGTGACCTTAGTACAATTTCCAGCTTTGTTCACGGTTGTTTGATTGGAAGTTGGGATTATCTCCAGCTGTGTCTGTGGCATCCAACACATGTATTTAATTAAGCCCAAACATTAACAGTTCTGGGAACCTTAACTCAGTAGTTTTTGTGGTTAAACCTTAACAGAGCACAAACACAACATTGTGAGAAAAATCTGAAAATATTTCAAATTGAACCTCAAGAAACGTCAAGTCTTAATGTATCTGTGGTTTTGCAGAAATGTACCTTGCCAACGTTCATATTGGAAATTAAGTTCAAACAAACCAGAAAATACATTGAGGAAGCTGGTTTGCATATTTTCTTAAAAAGATTACTAATAGTTGCCACGTAATCCATTACTCATTTAATTGTGTCATCTGTAGTGTTATTCAAAAAACAACTGTCAGCTTTATTGACAGAGCCAGTTGATTGAGTCCTGAGTGCTCCAGCTCATCACATTGTCAACAGTGTACATGTGAACTGAAGTTGGCCAGAGTTAAGTCTAAACTACTCTTGAACTTGATGCCCTATCAGTGATGTCACAGCAGCTGATTGTAGTCTGACCACTGATGACAAACGCCTGCTGTGACATCACTGATTGGGGAGAGTCCAGGATTACTCAGCGTTCAGTAAATGAACTTGAAACTGAAATCTAAAACTTCCAAGCAAATATGAAAGAATAACCGCCGTCGGCAGCAGGATGTATCTGCGAGATAAAAATCCCTGTCGGGTTTTGAAATATTCATCTGCCACCGCGGAGGCGGAGCTGATCACCGGAGACGGAGGAACTGTGGTGATGAATGATGACTAAAAAAAACATTAAAGGTAAGAAAATATATTAATATTTTATACATCTGGATATCAGTACTTTGAATAGATGACAAATGTTCATATTTGATACACAATTTGTTAATGAGCTTTTAAAAAAGTCAGAAATCATTGTGCTTTGTTTGCCGTCTCGTTAATTTGTTGACGAAAACAGTTTATTAGTTGTAAAATAATAATTAAACATGTGTTTGTTTTGTGTTTTGCACAGACGAGGTCCTTTGTTTAATGAATGCATGTGTTTCAAAACGAGACACTGAGAGAGATGTATGGACTGTAAATGTATGTGTGTCCGTGTCATTGTTTGCAGGGATGAATGGAGACTGGTACACCGATCCGATGTGTTCCCTGGAGACTGACGGCAGACAGCTCAGCATTGTGAAGCAACGACAATTAAACAAGTTGAAAGAACAAGAAGAGGAACAGCAAGAGGCCGTGGAGCGAGATGCTGTTTTATCAACAGAACGAGCAACAGAACCTTTTTTCCTCCTGTTACAAAAGTGAAAGTACCATGAACACACGAGGTAGTGTGAGAGCAAGACAACGATGTATGTGTCGTGCAACACAGGGGTGATGCAAGTTTGTCAAACTTGACCTTGCTCATAAAAATGCAGACAGCCGACTCAAACTAATGAGCGATTAAACGCTCTGATTAAAATTGGTTGTGGAGCGCAAATTACAGCAGTTTCTGCATCAGACGTCGTAGTCGTCAGTGCTCTTGTGTTATTTCAGGGCTTTCAGCAGCATCATAGCAGCTGGGACCTGAGAATCAAAGTGCAAAGTGAAGTCAGGTACATTTCTGAACCTGAGCTGTCAGCTGGATGATATTAACACAATCAGTTCAACACGTATCCTTGAACTGTAGGACTGATCAAGAAAAGACCAACTCAGCTGCAGATAAGAGAGAGCAGGGAATAAGACTAAAATAGACGGCTTGGCTACAAATATCACAATCTTAGTATGATAATGAAAGTTTCTCCTTTACATACGTACATAGAATACATGTTAAATAGCTTTCTATTCCAACAGTAATCTCTGCTGTATAGAGAGTCTGGTGTCCCTGCCCACTTCAGTCAGAACAGAGAACTCCACGAAGAGTCGGTCCTGTCTGCTCGTGAATGTGCAGAGAGCAGGATCTTCCTGTTTGCTGCCATGTCTGGTAATTACCCCTCCTTGCTGCTGTGGTGACAGAAACAGGAGGGAGGGGATTGCTAACCGACAAAACAGACAGGACGTTAGCTAAAACAACAACAACAGCGCTTACATCACCTGTAAAGTGCATAGTTCAGATTCACTTTATTAAAATTATATCCAAAATCCACTGATTGCATTTAGCTCAAACACATGGATGTTTCTGTCCAAGTCCACTTTATTAATTTATGCATTTAATTATATGATAGTGAAAGTGAATTGTGCTTGATAACTGATCCTATATGAATTACTGTAGTTTTACACTGTGTGCTTTTATATTATACTTTTCTTCTCAATAAACATCTAACATGCCAACTCTGGCGTATATTTCGTTTCACTTCATACCGTCACACAAATGAATGGAAGGACCTATGTTTTTGATGCACTGCTGGATTTGGTCTGAATGCAGCCAAACATCTGGACGGTTGCTTTATGTAGAAAGCGATCGCAACAGAACTGAAAGCATCTAATTTGACAGAGTGATTGCTCGCTGTATGACGTGTTGGAAAAACGTCATTGAAAATGATCTAATCGCTGAGCTTTGTGTAATTTACTATTGAGGATTATGTACGTCACTCGTGGTTGAGTATTTGCATTGTATTGTAAGTGCAGCTGGCCTTTGTGTTTGTTATCCTGTAGCTGTGCATTTAATGTGAGTCTTTTGCGAAGTCTAAGAAAACAGCTGTGGTTCAAAAACAGCATGTTGAGTATCAACGTTGCCGTGTTTTGCTAGAGTTGTTACCCTGTGTAATACCAGCATCTTTAACCTGCTGAATCACTCTTTGCTCTCACAGACGTCATCATTCCTCATTATCATGCAGGTTGCTTGGAATCTTGTGCTCTCGGTTCCTGAAAAGCCTCTGGGGTAGATAGCATCCCGGGGCTCTCTGCGCTTTTGATGGATCTCTGGTGGTTTTGGCCCGGACTGATAACCAGGGATACAGAGTGAGAGCGATGCAGTGAGAATGAATAACGAGGTCTCTGCTGAGCTCTGTTGTGTTCATTCTGTCTGTTAACGCTTATACCCACTATTTGTATTATATGATTCAGCAGCTCTGGTTTTTGTTACATTTCGAATGTTGTTGTCGGCCAAAATGAAGTGATTCATGGTTCTTAAAGACCCTGTGAGGGACATATGAGATGTGTCTTTATCATGGCCAGTCATTTTCTTTTTGTTTCAGTAGTCTTAGCTCATTGGCCGTTCCTGAAGGTCAGGTTTCAACGGTACTTGATGTGTTGAGGAGATAAGTCTCTTCCTTCTGAGTTTCACGTTACTTATTCAGTCCAAGAAGAGTCCAGGCTATTGTTTCAGGGATCTTGAGCCCCGTTGTTGGATGCAGGTACCTGTCTTGGATTTGGCGTCAGGGTATCATGTCATTGGTCATTACGTAGTTTGTTTTTTCCTCCTGGAATACAGTGATTACATTTTGAAAACTGGGGTTGTCAACTGAATCGAATGCACACAGATAACTAAAGAGATGTTTTATTTCATGCTTAATCAAATGAAAGCAAACAGAAACATGTATGACTTACACCAGATGAGGAAATCATTATTTTCAGTGCAACTCAGCAGCTCCTCTTGATGGACGTACAGTTTAATTAGCAAAGTCTTGCTTCTGCATGCTGCTGCCATTTTAACGAGAGCAGCACATGGTGACGCTGATCGTTTCTGACCGTGTTAACCCAGAATCCACCCCAGGCTTGATGTTTCCTGGACTGCTCTCCTCCTCACGACTGGTGAGGCCAGAGATGAAGATGTGCGCTGGCTGCTCAGGAATTGAGGTCTGCCTGGAGTGACTCTGGTTTCACTTTTTTGATTTCATGTGGCTGTCAAGGAAAAGGTTAGATGCAAGCAGAGGACAGAGCAGTTCATCATAGCCTATATTATTTTGTTTGCATTAATTAGCTGTGCATGGCAGCTGGAATTAAACAGTGAATATATCGACTGTAATGAGGGACCATATTCAGAGAGCGTGTGAAAACATCCATTTCTTAAAATTCAAAGTAGCAGATCAATTATTAAATATAGTGCATGAAAAAGTGTTCGTGTTTGCTTGTTTTTTGCATCACTAAAATATATATGGACTATCAGTCTCTCCTGCGCGGTACTTTGCGGCCTTTCTTGGCGCGTTGTCTCCATCAGCTTCAAAGTAGTGTGAAAACACGGCTCACATGCAGCACATAATTGCATTACTGCCCTCTGCAGTTTCAGGAATGTGTATCGGGTCACGCTTGTGCTTGACCTGTATGTGTGTGCCATTATTCAGTGCTAGTGGAGCAGAAGATGGAAACAAATTTGGGACCCTTTCATCAAAACATGAGTCCTGAGCTTCACCAGGGCTCAGAGCACAAACCCTTTAGATTCAGATGACATGGCCCTCACTCATTTGTTATAAGGAAAACATTTGTTATGTCACTTGTGCTAAAATTGTCAGTATTATCAATATAACACTGATATCTGAGATCACATGTTGGTCGGACAGACAGAGAGACACATCTTGATCCAGAGTCTTTAAGTGTAAGATTGCATCACTTTATCGTGTGAGAAGATGTTTTGTGGGAAAAGTATCTTGAAAAGAATGCAGAGATGCTATCATGTGGTAAGAATGTGTACAATGTGCTGTTAAGTGCTATGCAATGTAAGCTTCCTACAAGCCATTTGTCTTGCTGCTCAAAATAAGCTTGACTCAAGATGTTCTTGAGCACTTAGCAGGCTGGAATAATTACCACTCAAGAGAAGTACTCTTCTCTTTACTGAATAGATAAGTTGTCGTTTGATGTGGGCCACCAGATGCAGCGTGAACTCAACCAGTGACATATAGAAGTGAGCACTTCTAGATATTCTAGTCTTACTGGAAAGTGAACGCAGCACCTGTGGGTAGTGGGTGTGTTACTAACTGGATTATATCTGGGTGCTTCCTGGACGGCAGATTATTCTGTAATATCTCGGTCTTACTTACAGCACCTCTCGATCTTATTCAGTGGCTTGCTGCTCATCCTACATGTTGGCACAGTAACTCCGAACACTGCCAGTGGTGTAGAGTTACACACCCTGCACTGAACTGAGTGGCTCTGTGTGTGCACACATACACCTCATTGTGCATATGGTTGCATATGCATATGTGACACTGTAAACACTTTGGGGAGACAGTTAGACACTAGCTCACTGGCACGAGCGTGCAGACTCATCCTCAGACTGCAAACTCAGGATTACGTAACGGGTGAAATCTCCTGGACCAGCTAATACAGATCCAAGTTCCACAGCAGGTTATCCAGCAGCTTTATACAACACTGTCGGTGGGGGAGGGGAGGGTCTGTGGGATCAACATCCTCATTACACTATGGAGTGTACTGTAGATGTTATATGCAAGAACATGGAGCACCTAAAGCCACAGGGCTGTAGTGCACACCTGTATTGTGATATGTCTATTATAATACTTCAAGCTGCACTTGATGGTTATTGTGAGGAGTTTGATGCTTTTTCTCAGAGGCAGTGAACGATTTGAAGTGAGAATAAAAATAATAAACATCATCATAGACTGAACTCTCATACCGATATTATTGTCAATATGTTTGTTGGGCTTAGGGTTTATTGTTTTCATAAGTTTATTATCTTTACTCTCTCAGATATGAACACCTTTTTTTAGGTATCTCAGATCTCCAGCAAGATTTGACAACAGAACAAACTGGGCCAACGCCCAGCGGCTCACACAGCGACCCGGGCTGTGATAACAACCACACATCAGAGAAAGACATGCCAGAGATACCGTACAGAGCTCACTGAGCAGCGGCTGCATATTGTCCAGGCTGTACACACTAATCATAATTTTAATTTGATGTTTTTGTTGTAAACTAATATTTGACTCAATTTGTGATAACAAAAGTTTATTTCAGTGTGTCAACCTTCATGGACACAGAATAAAAACAAATCCGTGGGCACACTTTGAACAGGATGATTTATCCGGTGGATCTGGGGCACCTGTATCTTCTTTTCAAATGAAGCCAGAGCTGCTTACAGTTATTTGGAGGAAATCTCAGCTGGAGGAAAGCAGCTGGTTTATAACCCCACAGCAAGCAAGAAATCTCTGCTGATTCTGTTTCTGCTCCGTGCTGATCCTCCCCAAAAGAACTCTGACGTTGTAGTTTTTCATTTGTGCTGCCTCGGCCCACTTTGACAAACAGCAGAGCCAAGGCTTCTGAACACACCTCTCTTAATAAATTGTCCCATGTAGACATAACGCAGGATCAGAAGCGCTATTTCCACTTTTTCTGTCGTGTTCGCCAAATTCTGTTGTTCCTTCCTTGATCTTTGTTCATGGATGTTGATCATACTATGATTTTTTTTTTTTTTATCGAATTATTTATTAAATTTAGCACAAATGATTTGTTACATACTTGGTGCTGGTCAGATGCTCCATCGTGCTCACACAGATGTTGAGTCATTTTGTTTCGGCAGAACAGTGATAGTATTTCTTTTGGCCCTTGAATCATTTCAGATTGTATCACTTGCGTGCTGGCTTTCATTTAGTAAGAAGCGCTACTTGTGGTAGAAAATCCTGTTTGAAGTATAATTTCTTGAGTGAATACAAGTCATGAAGGTCAGGCGTGGAGCTGTAGAGGCACCAGGGGAGGGTGAAGGGGTGATGTGAATTCACACTGATGTCTCAAATAGATTCCTGTGACTGCAGACATGGCTTGGCTGCAGCTGGCACTTCAGAGCGTTTGCAAAGACAACAGTAGAGCCTCCTCCAGCCAACGTGTCAGCTTTGACCATGCCCTTGGGTTTCTGTGCCCTTTGTTATTTTTCTGACAGCGGTGTAATCCATCTTCTAAACATGCTGCAGCTTGGACTACTTACTCTACTGCACATGATGATGATACAACAACTCCAACTGTCCTCCAACTACCTTTGTGCCTGAGCTGGTAAATAAAATACGCTGCAGTGTATCTGATCTATGTTATGTCGAAAATACTTCACATCGGAAACATTTAAGTTCAGAGACCTTTATTTTGAGAGACCGGGACCAGGCCCACATCTAAGATATGTTTTAATGAGCTGACCTTTTTGGTAATCCAAAAGTAAAAGATATCTTCCATTCCTGTAAGATGTCACTCAGACATTTTGACTTGACAAAGCAGGAGAAGCACATGTGAGCACTAACAAGCACAATATCCAAGCCCTGCAACCTGCTCACCAAAATGGAATGCAGCCATCATTAAAGTTTCACATTCCACCTGTGCCCTTCCTGCTTCACCTCGGTGCAACAACACGATTGGATGATTATTATGGAGTGTGCAGTGAATTTAACTATGTGCACTTGCTGCACTAAAAGAAGAATGCCTTTGCCTCTGCAGGATATCATAAGAAGGGAATCACGACGAGATCACAGCTGAGGCCGTATTCCACTCTGACCTCTGACCTTCCAGCTTACAGCAGTACGCTGGAGGGCAGTGCTGAGACTGTTCCTCCCCTCAGTATGTAGGCCACTGCGACCTCTGTGTTGCATTGTTCTCCGCTTCTTCGTGTGTAGTTGAGAAACAGTGATGTCATTCTGCAGTCCAACCCGGTTGTGGCTCTATGACAGCTTCTCCTTTCGACTTTGACTGGAATGCTTTGTCCTCTGTTCTGTGGAGGTGGCCTAGATCCGTCTGTGGGTTTCCTGCATGAACAGGAAGGTGGCATCAGGTCATTCTCTGGATACTGATGCACAATGAAGTCCATTATTTTAAACTAGTTGTTGGACTTTTTGTTCCTTTCCTCATTGACTCGTGTGATTGCTTGGCGACAGTTAAAGCTTCACAATCTGAGCATCATTCACTTTTTTAAGATATACACATGCTGCAGGATCATTTTCAGGATCTCGACATTTGTTTAATTAGCTGCTATTGGTCGAAGCGTAGCTGGTGACTGATACCCAGCTTCACATATTTGACTGACTCTCTTATATGGCTGCCGCAACAACAATTTTTAAAACGGTGACTTCAAGAATTCACTTCAGATGTTTCTGTGACACATTCTTAACAATAAAACGTAATTGTCTGGATGATAACAAAAGGTTTTCCTGTTTCCCTGCGTATCACCTGCCACGTGGCTTTTAGCTCACATTGTGTTTCCAAAGTATTTAAGCAAAATGTTTATTATCTTTCTTGCCGAGCGACATGCCTCATCAGTGTTGCTGTCTGCTGATGCATCAAAACAGAACAGGATGGATTGGTAGTCGCAGGTTTTGCACGTGCAGCTGTTGTGTGAGAAATGTTGCCTTCGTAGTGAGTTCAGCATCAGTGAGTTAAGGCCATTCAACAGTTTACTAGTGTGCTACTGCTGTATATTACAAAGACAACTGACCTTGAATAGTCAGTTTTTCTATTTTTAGACTACTACACATCTGAATCTTTGGTTAGAATAATTTGTGGCATTGTGTTCCACTGTGGTGATTAACTTCAGTATAACCTCTAAACAGCAGCAGAGAAGCAACATGACTGAATTGGAACGTGGCTCCCTGGGCCAGTTTTATACAACTCATCCTCCCAGGAGCTGTTGGTCCCACAGCTCCCAGAATGCCTCATTCCTGGTCCCGAGAGCAAACCTGATGTTTTTAATTAACTGATTTATTTATTTATTCCGAAAGTGTTGCTGTGCACGCTGCTTTTCTCCAAGTCACACATGCCCGTACCTCTAGCTCACCTGCAACTTTACCTGAGTTTATTTTTAGTTTTTCCCAACTTTTTTGGCTCTGAAATATTATTCTGCTCCCTGTCCAACAGAACAAACTGTCTGTTTTTTGGGGAGAAAAAGCTGCTCTAGTTTTAGGCAGCATGCCCCAATCTTCTGTTGATGCTGCCCAGCCAGTCTGTCTAGTCAGACCACCTGTGCTTTGTAATTTTGCTGAGGACTGGGAAATGCTTTGCTTTAGATTTGTTATGGCCAGGTGGTGCTGCAGCACTAGTGCTCCGCTTCATATGGCACAGCAGTGACCTCTGACAAGTCAATTAAGACGAAACAGGCGTCGGAGGATGGTGGGAGCTGGAATTTAATGGAAGCAATAACTGTAGACTGAAAGCTAAGCAGTGAGGGACAGTTGGAGCTGGACTCAAATCATTAACTCATTACTTCAGGCATTTCCTGTGGAGCTGGTGCAGCTTTTGTTTGTGCTCTGTAAACAGTATGTTGTACTGATCATAGATAGGATGCTGGAAGAGGATTAGTGAGAGAGACAGACCTAGAAAACACTCGCCTGCCTTTAACCAGAGTTCATTAAAGAAACGTTTCCCTTTGAAAACATCGCAGTTCAAATAACATTAACCTGCGTAAGTAAATGCAACTAAACGTCAATCATCATGATGTTAATCTCTTTGTTTATTTGTGTTTACAGGAAGAAGTCCTTTCTCTTCGCTGCCCTCTACGCTGCCTTCATCCTCGGTGGCCGCCATGTCATGAAACAGAGGGAGAAGTTTGAGCTGAGGAAACCTCTGGTGCTGTGGTCGCTCACGCTCGCTGTATTCAGGTGAGAAGGCTTTACGTTGTTAATCTCAAACATGAAATGAGCACTAGTTGTTTAATATGAAGAGCCAAAACTTTAACAGCTAGTGGCCTATTTGAATTACATTGTAATCAATAAATCTACTTTGGTTCTTCTACCTTTTCTCTGGCTCAGAGGACAGACGGCTGATAGAATATCTGTATCTCATAGTTTTGGTGTCGTGTCACATCAGACACTGCAGCAGAGGCAAGAGAATAATTATTATGGAGCCACATAACATCTTTACACATTAAGTATGAACAGTAGTGTGTAACGTTAAATTAATTCCCTGATGGGTGATTGAAATGAATAAAAACTAGATAATCGCACCATCTTTAATGATTCCTTGTGATGTCCTGTGTTCTTTTCCTTGTAGTATATTCGGTGCCATCCGTACTGGGAGTTACATGACGTACATCCTGATGACAAAAGGGCTCAAACAGTCAGTTTGTGACCAGAGTTTTTACAACGGGCCTGTCAGCAAGTTCTGGGCGTACGCCTTTGTACTTAGTAAAGCACCAGAACTGGGTAAGTCCAGACCTTTTTATGGCATTACATGTCATATTGTCCGTGTACTGGGTTTTATATATTGTTTCCCTTGAAGCATCCTGCTGAAGTTATGTTTCATTCTGAATTAGCTGTAATAATATTGTGCTCTTCACTCGTGTTGCTTTCAGACAGATGTGACTTGATATGCCAAACAGAAAAGCGTGTTAGTGAACTGCAATTAAAATAATTCAGTCATCTATTCATAATAACTGTTGTGTTGTTGTGTACAACAGTGTTAGACTAAACACACACACACACACGTTAGGGAAATGCAGTTACAAACAGGCCGGTGGTATGCTGATGTACCACGGTGTAACCTCAGGAGCAGCATGCTCCAGCTGGTTCACCACATGGACAGATGTCAGCAGTGGTTATGCAGGATCGTAAGGGGTGGCGTCATTTCACACTTGTTCAAAACGATGTGTTTTGGTTACTGTACATCAATTTGGGGGAAAAAAAATACCTGCTGATATAGTACGTTTGTATGAGTTTGTTTGAAACACACAGTTTAAACCCAAATATAATCTCTTGGTAAATGTTGTTAGCAATACTTTTTACCATTTCTCCATTCATTGGTCGATGTTGGATTTTGAGTCAGTTTGCTTCCATAACATGTCTTCTTTCAGACGTGAATCCACATGTAGGTGTTTTCTGTGTCTGTTCTGGTTTATTTTTAACCCATTTTCCAGTGTGAACACTATAATGTGCAATGCAGCTTGTGTAAATCCAGCTGCCACTTGTGTTTTGATCATTTATTGGGCAGCCAGTTAAGTTGTGTTTCAGACATCTCAGCACTGCTCTGTGTGCCAGCAGCTTTCAGGTTTTACACAGATCGTTGGGCCAATATTTTGCAGCAACTTGAATAACAGCCAGAGATTTTAAATGAGCCCAGGGTAATGAGATTCCCCTTTCTTTCTGTTCTTTTCCATTCATCCACCGTTCTCTTTATTCTCCTCCCCATGCTCTCCACTAACTCCCCTGCATCTTTTGAACAATCCAACTTCCTCTGTCACATCTGCAGGTGACACTCTCTTCATCGTCCTGAGGAAACAGAAGCTCATCTTCCTCCACTGGTACCACCACATCACCGTGCTGCTCTACTCCTGGTACTCCTACAAAGACATGGTGGCCGGCGGCGGATGGTTCATGACCATGAACTACTTGGTCCACGCCGTCATGTACTCTTACTACGCCTTGCGGGCGGCCGGCTTTAAGCTGTCGCGCAAGTTCGCCATGTTCATCACGATCACCCAGATCACCCAGATGCTGATGGGCTGTGTGGTCAATTACTTGGTGTACTCGTGGATGCAGCAGGGCCAGGAGTGTCCATCCCACATGCAGAACATTGTGTGGTCCTCCCTCATGTACCTCAGCTACTTTGTGCTCTTTGTCCAGTTCTTCATCGAGGCCTACTTTAGCAAGTCCCAAGCATCGGCTACGGCTGTCACCAAGAAGAGAGAGTAAACACATGCCATAAGTGTGGGAAGAAGGGAGATAATGAAGAAAAAGGGAGGTGGAAATGGAGAGCAGGGACCAGTGACTTGAAGAGGGTCTGTTAGGGTTGGGTGATGGAGAGGTGGAGTGGTTGCCAGGGGAGTGGGTGTGGGATGGGACACGGGTGGGAGGGTCAAGAGGATGACTGGTGTTTGTGCTTGAGCATTTCTATTAATGTGCAGATCTAAAACGCCTCAGTGGAGGTGACGTATCCGTTGAGGGATGCTGAGGAAGCAGCGCCGCCATGATCAGAAGCCATCACAAGTCGTCCGCCTGAAGTTTTAAAGCCCCTTTTTGAATTCACCATGAGTAATTTTTAAAAATTTAGAAAATAACAAAAAGGACAAAAATCACCAGATTAAAACCAGTGCATCTGCCACAAGCATATGTTTACCTGATATTAAAAAAAAGAATATTAATCTGTACATATGAAGATGGATGGAGTCAGCGTTAACTTGAGCCATCTGAGTATGTTTTTGTCCGTCTGTCGTTGGTGTTTGTTGTTCTGTTTTAAACTGTCAAAGAAAAAGTTTGAGACACTGGTGAGTGTTTGAAGCTGCTGAGTGTTGGTGGGTGATGTGAACTGATGGGGTGAACGGCACTGTATCTTCTGTGTCTTACATTGCAAAATGCGATATTTTCTCAGGTCTTAGGTTATCTCTTTCTTACTATAATATGCATATCAAGACAAAGTAGACATGTTTAACATCAGCACCGGTTTACAGTATGGCTAAAATTCATCCAGTATGGCCGCATAGTTGAAAAGTGTACGAATGAAGCTGATTGGACTGTCTGACTCAGATGATCACACTGCTCCTGGGCATGATGGGAAACAGATGCTCACAGTGCCCTGCTTCACCACTTGTCATGACCTTGCAGAAGTTGCCGATGACACTTGGAAAATGACTTGCTATTGATTTCCAAACACTTCTCTATGTTGAAGGGTCCCTACCAGTGAGGAAAACTTGTGTGTTGGACAATGAAGGCTTAAATGGAGGACAAACATTTATGTTTAGCAAAAGAGAGAAAAAAAAATCAAACATGCAAATTGTTAAAATCTGCTGTATTGACTTTAAAAATAGTATGTATCCTTAATGGTGTCTGTTGTGCTATTGTGCATTCGCACTGTATCAATGTCAAAACAAGTGTTGCTGAAAATCTTAACGTACGAACAAAGAGTGAAAAAACGTGACGTGTGCCTGCTGTGTTTATTTTCTGCCTCAGCTTCAACATCTTTGCATTGCAATTAATTCATCTGTTTTTTTTTTGGTGACGCACCGGCAAAGTCATTTTACAGGCTGTGTGACAGATTTACAAGCAGCAGTATATTTAGAAAAGCTACATGGTGATCATCACTTCCAGATACCCAGTGCACATGTTCATCTGTTTAGATGACAGGAGCCGATGCTTGTAGGCGTGTCAGACTTGTTTCGTTGCTCTTATGTGGCAGTAATTGCAAATATTTAGGTTGCATACATGCTGTGAGTGCGTCAACACATCCAGGATTCCACTTTCTGCTTTCACCTGATTCACTCAAGTAAGAATGTGTGTCACACTGTAGCATGAGCAAACGAAACCTGAATAATTGAGCTAACTGGCTCAACCACTGAACCATTCCACGATTATTGCGAGACCTGCATTCAGAAGTTTCGACAACAAGTTGAACCTCTCCTCCTCCAAGATGTACAGCAAGACCATAAAGTTCAAGCAGGGTGATGAACTGCGCCTGCAAAAACTGACCCCTAAATTCCTCTATTATATCATCCCTGTGATTAGTTGTTGGAAATATGCATCAACACATCTTAAATGAACCAACGTTGGCCTTCTTGAAAGATAAATAAAAAACTTATTTCACTGAAACGACATATTGTGAACACTATTGATACCACACAAGACTGAAGGAATTCTGTTCCATGTAGTTTGTATGCAGGGCATGAAATGGCATCCCAGCGTATAACAGCATCCTGATTGATGTCAGAAGCCAGTAGAATGAAGTCCAGATGGTCCCGTGAGTCCTGCCTGAGTCCAGCCACCCACAGAGTTGCAATGTATTCGTAGCATCATAGATGGACATACATGAATGATTAGTTTATCCCAGTGTGTTTCTTTATTTAGCATACTGTCGTTCATTTAAAAAACAACCAGAACCTATAAACATGTCGACTGGAGGTTATCGTCTCCTCTCACCCCTTCTAGGACCACAAAAATGCATCACCTCCAGTCTAACCACTGTTTTATTTCCTTATTTCTTTTTTGTTGGAGCTGTCACAACTGACTGAGTAAAAAAAAATCAAAGTTATTGTTCTGCTGGATAAATGAGTCCTGTAGGAGTCTTCAAACCCTGAGGGTAAGTGTTGTCACGTTTATGTCTGTGAAATGTGGTTAACGTTAACACCAGCTGAAGCCCACCGAGGTGAACAGGACAGACAGTCCCGGTGATGTGTCTTCAGTTTGTCCCGGCGCTGGCAGCAGGAGGACGGTTGGCTGCCTTAGCTGCCAGGCTGACTGATGGGCCATTAATAAATTATACTGCTGTTTGATTTACACAAAAACAACGTTTCTTCATGCTGACTTGATGATATGAAGTACAAATTATGATAAGAAACATTACAAAACTGATTTGATGTAGCACAGTTTTGTGTTCTATATTTATTTAATAGCTTCGAGGGGGGGATGCTCGGTGTCAGCTACTAGGACAATAAACCAATAAACAAATGCCTCTTCAGGGAAAATCAAACTGGAATGTGCTCCTACAAACTGAAGGTGTACAGGGGCTTGAGTTTCAACAGGTTATAGAACAAACACAGTTTCTCCACTAGAACGACACGAGGCAGATAAGAAAACACAGCAGGGTGCAAACAGAGCAGAGAGGCCGGCAGTCTAAGGAGACGAGGTTCTCAGTGGGTCAGGGACAGATCCAGAACGAGGGTGAGAGACACCTGGGTGTTATTCCCCACCTCCTTTAAGCCTTTACAAAAGGGCGTCGTCACTCCCTGATTGGCTGAGAGGGAAACACACCAAGCTGCTTCCACTCCTCCATCAGGACACAGGTGATCTGAATCCACTGCAATCAGCCCAGAAGACTCGGCAGAAACAAAGAAAGACAGCAAGTCTGAAACAACAGAGCTGATAGAGACCCACTGACTCAAAGTCAATGACAAAATGTTACTGCTTCTTCTGTTTCATGTAAATATTTAGAATTTTTGTTGTGTTTGTGTCTCCTCCTCAGAACTATAAAAACATGTTGTTCAGTTTCCTACAACCACTTTGTACCACATGATAATAATAATAGTAATAATATATATTACATAGAGTAGAAGAAGAGGAAAAATCTAATAAAAAAAATGTTTCTTATCTGTCCCATTATTTTACATTATATGGAGGCTATTATATGAAATTAAAATGATGCTGCCATTATTAATAACCTCAGTTTCACCTGTCTGTTGTGTAAGAGGTCCCTCAGGTGTCTGGAGCTGTACAGGTGTGTTACAGCGAACAAAGCAACTCCTGTGACATTCTGTACATCACACTTAAAGTATGTGGTATTTATTCTGTGTGATTAATAGTCTTGCGTTGTTAGAATAACTTGAGATGTTCTGGCTTCTGTCCAACCAGGCACCAAAAAAACAAAAAACTAAAAAGAAGACAGCAGAGATTTGCATCTACAGAGTGAATTACCAGAGACTGTTTGTCTTTAAACAAATAACTGCCATTTGTTGACAACAAATATAGGAACTAAACAATGATTGTGTAGCGTTTTTAAACCGCTACAGTACAGTAGTATCTGATCAGACTGGATGACGTCATTTAAATCATTTGTTCTCTGTTGAACATGACTCTGATTGATCAGTCGGTGTGTAAACAGACCTGAGGCTGAGCCTTTGTCATATTTGTTTCCAGTGATAATTGTCCCTCAGGGTGAACAGGATGAACCAGCTGGATGGTTCAGTCTGTCAGCAGGTTCAGACTGTTAAGTACGTACCTGCCTGAGTTTGACTCTCTGTAAGGTTGTGAAATGATATTGATATTGACAACTGGTGCCATCTGTCTGACACGTTTCTGACAGTGATTTCAGCAGCTTTTGCACAATTCACATTTCAGTTGGCTCTTTCTGTGCATTCCATATGATCATGCTTTTAATCATCTATATATATATATATATAATAAAATGTCCATCCTGCACAGATCTGTCAGAATTCAGTTTGATTTACATGTGATCTGACTTTCACTCAGCCATGATGAGATCTGATCTGGGCCACAAAAGGGTTAAATCCCAGTTAATCCCGTCCAACACTGACAGCTGTAGTCCAGTTTCTGCCAGTAGGTACGTTACTTTACTGCACATTCCTCTTCATTACTAAATGATTGATTTAGAGAGTGATTGATCTCACACAGATGTCAAAAAGTTCGCTCCAGTCAGACGAGACCAGTTTGCATGTAAAAGGTCACTGCAGTCTTTTCTAAAGTTCATTGTTTGTCTCATCATGAGTTTCAGGCTCTGCATCATTTTTGTTGGATCAGTGTTACAATTTCCACTGGTACTGGTACTGACACCGGTACTGGTACTGACACTGGTACTGACACCGGTACTGGTACTGACACTGGTACTGACACTGGTACTGGTACTGACACTGGTACTGACACCGGTACTGGTACTGACACTGACACTGACACTGGTACTGGTACTGACACTGGTACTGGTACTGTCCCTGTCACAGCTTCCAAAGGTTGTTCTACATAAAGTGTTTTTTCTTTAACACTGTCGCCATCTGCTGGAACAAAGACAGAGCAGTCTCTAACTGATAAAAATGAGGATTTTTTTTTCTCACGTTTGATTTTTCTTAATTTGTCTGTGTCTTTGCTTTATTGATAAATTGTGTTGGTTTCCAGGCTTTTATTTTGTGATGTCTCATAAGTCATTTGTATCTGTTTACGTAGAATAAGAGTGAAAGTGAAAATGTAATCCTGTACTTGTATTTCACCTCAGTGTTTCCATGTTTTGCAGCTCAATTTACTCTGCTGCATTTAGCTGATAACTTTAGACACTAGTTGCTTTGCAGATTTTTTAATTAATAATATCTATTATTGGGAAAACTCATCAAATCAGAGGATTTTTAAATATAATAGCGTAACTGGCAATCTGACAGAAAACTAAACCAAACACAGATGCCAGTGATCAGAAAATGCTGATAACTGTTCAGGCTGATAATCAGTGGATCCCTCGTTCACTGTCCCATAATTGTCATGAAAGTTGTCAAATGTATTTGTTTATTTTCTTAGACATGGTAGAAACATATAACACTGTAACTTTAAACCAATAAATATGAGTGTTTATGCTGGACGAGAGGTAAAGTCCAATAATGTTTCTTTATTTTAGGACAAGCGGCAACTTTAGTGAAGACATGTGTCAGACGTTGAATCCGTGTTCTCTAAATGTTCCCTCCAGCTGCCCCTCAGGAGGAAACACTGTCCTGGAGTGGGACGCCCCCCCTCCTCTGTGGTGCACCCATAGATTCTGGCTCATGTGTCCAGTGTCCAGTACATGCATTAGACCCCCCCTCCCCTTTTGATTTTAAATCTTCCCAAATCCTCGCAAACTAGTGTTACTCTGTCCTGCTCAAGAGCTGCAGGGACCAAACACTGACCTGAAGGATCAGAGCAAAGCCTTTGAGTGGGTAGCTAATTCCCTCTTTAGCCCTCATCAGCTGTTCTCCGGGCCGGGATGGAGACACGAGCGATAAAGCAAAGCTCGCCCCATCTGGCAGAGAAAATACAAAACTAGCTATTAGAGAAGAAATGAAATGATTTTAGCTACTTGTGCATGTTTTACATATTGTTGTAAGTAAAAATACTCTAATTTTGTAATTTTCTCCTTCAAACGTAGCAGACGTAAGTAAGTGTATCTATTGAGCTGGCAGCTGAGTTTATATTATTAAAACCATTTTAAACAATACCAGCTCATAAATGATAGAAAGCGGAGCCCCTGGAGGCCTCTGACACTTACAGTGTCAGTGACTCTATTGCCCCCTGTTGCCCCAATTGAGAAATAATACAAGATAAATTGACACTGGGCCCAATTTCATCTTTACTCGAAGCCTGAGCTGCTTCTGTTCAGAGCGGTGCCCTAACCCATCAGTTAGCCCTAATGGAGGCCAATATATAGATAAGTGTGTCTTGCCGGGAAAATCAATATCGATGTGGCCCCTGATGGTTTTTGAGTTAGAGTGCTTTGTTTTCTGCCAGTGCCTCGAAACAAAGAGGCTGCGGGTCCTTCTATTAACAATCCCCAGTCAACCTTGAGACGGAGCCGCAGACAGACACAAGAGGTAGAAATAGAAATAGACAGATGGGGTGGAGGAGGTGGAGGAGGAGATGGAGGAGGAAGAGGTGGAGGAGGTGGAGGAGGAGGAGGTGGTGGAGGAGATGGAGGAGATGGAGGAGGAAGAGGTGGAGGAGGTGGAGGAGGAGGAGGTGGAGGAGATGGAGGAGATGGAGGTGGAGGAGGTGGAGGAGGTGGTGGAGGAGATGGAGGAGGAGGAGGTGGAGGGGATGGAGGAGATGGAGGAGGAGGAGGTGGAGGTGGAGGAGGAGGAGATGGAGGTGGAGGAGGTGGTGGAGGAGCTGGAGGTGGTGGAGGAGATGGAGGTGGTGGAGGTGGAGGAGGAGGAGATGGAGGTGGAGGAGATGGAGGAGGAGGAGGTGGAGGGGATGGAGGAGATGGAGGAGGAGGAGGTGGAGGTGGAGGAGGAGGAGGAGATGGAGGTGGAGGAGGAGGAGGAGGTGGTGGAGGTGGAGGAGGAGATGGAGGAGGAGGAGGTGGAGGAGGAGGAGGAGGTGGTGGAGGAGATTGAGGAGGAGGTGGTGGAGGAGATGGAGGAGTTGGAGGAGGAGGAGGAGGTGGAGGTGGAGGAGGTGGTGGAGGAGGTGGTGGAGGAGGAGGAGGTGGAGGAGGTGGTGGAGGAGGAGGAGGTGGAGGAGATGGAGGAGGTGGAGGTGGAGGAGGTGGTGGAGGTGGAGGGCGGCAGCACTGGTACCAACATCACTAGAGCGTTAGATTTGGTGGAGGATAGAAAAGCATCATCGACGGAGCTCGAAGGAAAGAGAACAGAGGAAGAGTGTGATGGGGTGCGACGAGGCAGAGATGGACCATGAATTATAAAAATATACGTTCAATTATATGGAAATCATTAGAAAAGAGCACTTTTTGTGAATATACTTTTATTGATTGAAATAAAAACAAGCAAGTTCTAATTCCAGTGACATTACATATGTGATGAAAATGACATAATCCGAGCTGAAAACAGTGAGAATAAAAAACATCCTGTGTGTTGCAAATCTCTCCAAATAAATATTAGTCTACCAGTTTTATATAAAAACTAATTTTGCACAGACGTTTGACACTAATAGAAATAAACCTTCCCTTTCCACAGCAAACAGTCCATTTCAGTTCGGTTCAGCCTCTCCTTATTTCTAACAGCACAGTTGTAATTAAAGCTTCAACTCGAGGAAACATACCGAGATCTTTGTATAAAAATAAATATACAATTTGAATACAATATCACAGCTGTTGGTTAGCTGAGTTAGTTGATGTGAGTTAATGCACTGACATTCTAGCTGTCGCCCTTTGCTAAATATTATCAGACAGATGCTGCATTTTCAGTTTTTTATGTGGTTTAATTCACATCTAATTATTTTGAGCTGATTGCAGGATGAACTTGTTTCACTCCCAGTAAAACAACTTAACCTCTCACAAGTGATTTTCTAAATAATGATACAAAATGCATCCCTTAATAACAGAAGCAGACAGTTACCCTCATGTTTTGTCGTCCTGCACCAGTTTGTATATATACAAATTACATTACAACACAGATTTTCTCGCTCCCTCTGTAATTTTCAAGGCCTCGTTCTAAAGTAACGAAAACACAACAAATCATACTTTGAGGTGATTATACTCTAATGCTCATATAATTACATTCCATTTCTGACAGGAATTCTGATGTTATTCTACATGCTGGACTTTTAAATGACTGGTATTTATGTTGGATTAGTAATAAATCTTTCTGCAGGACAAACGTCTCATCACAACTTGACCACCGACTCCTTAATTTGAGTAGTAAGTGAACGTGTTTTTTTCATTTGTCTTTGCTCTCTTGTAACTCAGTTTATACATGTGATTTGTTTAATTGCATAATTTTGTCTACATTAACTTTTACAACACCTGATAAGATGATAACATACTGAGAATTTTTACTGTACATTTGTAGTTTCCATGACATTATGCTGTTGTCAGCTACAACCGGAGTTTCATCTCAGATACACTACATGTTTATTTAGTCTCAACACTCTGAGCCAAACTGAGAGTCAACTCCAGCTTCCTTTATTTCCATTACTTGTGGTGCAGTTTGTCTTTATTATTTCCTCTGTGGTTCTTCTGTGTTACACAATTTGCTTTTCACCACATCTTGTCATTTAAATCATTTTCTGCGTGCCACATGATTTATTGTGGGTGATGCTGTTTTAAGATATCCCTCATCAAGTAGCCTGGAATTGACACATCTACCCAAAAGCAAGCCAGATTTTTGTTCGCTCAAAATGCCTTTCTTTAATTTGTGGAGGGTTTCAGCTTGTAATGAAACTCTGAATTTACAGTTTGTGCATCATCCAGATGACGCAGCATGTGTGCATTGAGCTGTGCAGCTGTGTCGGCCTCTCTGGTGAACTAACATGCAGGGGACTCTGGACCGGGAGTCTCAGAGAGCGCTGGTGGTTTGAAAGTCGTACAGGTGTACGACAGTGAGTGACTGACAGGAGGCTGGTTGTGTTCCATGACTGCAGCGGACACCATCGAACACTCGTACCCTCTGTTGTGTTGGGACATTGTTCCCGACTCTTCAGAAAGAGGAATGTCACCTAAGTAAAAAACATCAGAGGTTAGAGTAACGGTGTCTGATAAGATGAATACCTGGGTGTGTGTCGGCTGCAGGTACCTGTGTCTGAGCAGGATGGACAGACGGCTCTCCGGGGACAGCCCACGGCCGGGACGACCAATCCTCCCAGCCCGTTTTCTACCATCATGTAGAACTGCAGAGTCACACAGTGAGTCATCCACATGTTCACCAGTCTCTCTGAACATTTTTACCACTATAGATCCTTCACACATCTTGTGATGGTGTCTCCATCTAAACCAGTGCTGATGATTAGAGCCGTGGTTGATGAGTCGTTGATTAATTGATTGGTTGGTTAAACATTTGCTGGTAATTTCATCCTTTAATCTGAGGACATGCTGTGTTTCTTTGTCATTTATGATGGTAATTGAAGAGTCTTTTGGTTCTGAACCATTAGAGAAATTTTGATAATTATCTTTCACAATGTTTTGATTGTGGGAATAATAATGATATTAAAAAATGCTCTTAAAAAAATGACAAGTTTAGTCATAAATCATGCTGAATTTGTATTGATTTGAATAGATGTTGATGGGTATATTATGTAATCACCCCGAGGATTCAGAACTACGGCTCTACTGAGTTGTTCACATTCATCACGGCTTCACTGTATGAAGCCGTGCTGATAGCAGCTCTTACCCGCGGCACACTAGCAGTCGTGGACTCTGACATGCTCTCATCTGTCACGCTGGTCTCGCTCACATTATCCACCGACGGCTGTTTGTGGAAGAATTTCCTGGTTCTGTGCGGAAGACAGTAAAAGCACACATGCATTAAATCCCAAGTGTCCTCAAAGTCACTCAGCACATAAATTAACATGTAAATAATCACACAGTCACATTTACATGGCTGTCAGGTCACAGAGGCGGTGCAGGAAAATGATGGACTCAAATTTAACTCAGTAAAATTAGATGAAAATTCCCCTTCACACACATTTTTAGTGGATTATTTTGCATGTTTGTGCCTAAAAAGCAAGTGTGTTTTTTAGCCCAAATTGCTGTCAACTGTATGAAATGACGTGTGTGTGTGTGTGTGTGTGTGTGTGTGTGTGCGTGTGTGTGTGTATGTGTGTGTGTTGCAGAGGACACCAAACCACCAAACTCAAAAACTGCATAAGTGCACTTGCAGTCAAGTGCAGAAGGCAATTTGAGACAGAGCTATTGGTGGCCATGTAGCGTTTCCACTGGGGTCATACCTCAGCGGCTCCATTTTGTAGCTGAGAAATGACCTATTTTTATGTGTAATTGCTGTAGAACAAGCTAAACCAAGCATGTAATTGAAAGCGTGCCGCTTCCACAGGGGAACCCGGAGTGCAAACGTTGGGATGTGGTAGGTGGAGGGGAGGGTTGTGCTTTGTGAGTCAAAAGAGTGGAGGATGCCAACAGCCTTGTCCATAAGCCGGCGAAACAACCGTAAAACAAATCAGCTACTTAGAGACAGCTCAGGTGGAAATAAAAGGGAGGAGGGGTCGCAGTATGTAGTTTACGTATGCTCCCCTCTCGGCTAACCAGGGTTGCATGCTACCATTCGTTCCACATGTGATCTGCTCCCCGACCTCCGGCTGTCACGCTGAGACACCTGCATTACACGGCTCATGCCACCCTGGGTTTGATAGACACCTCTAAACGCTGTCAGCTCATCCACTGCAGGAGCAGCTCCTCCCTGGCCTGACGCTCCCAGTGTCCAGAAGACTGAACACAATACTGCTCATATTATACATCATTATTGCAGAGTGCACACACCAGCACACACGCTGATGTATGTGCAGATATACATAAAGAACTTTTCCCAGATTATTTTAAGCACTTGTTTTTATATCAGGGTGGTAAAGCCTATGAAACCTGCCTAAGACCTAAGATTTACTTCAATCACTTCCTCTTTTCATTTACTCTCGCCTCCATCTTTACTTCGCAGTTTTGTTTGACTCTGCCCTTTATTTTCCACTCTCACCCGTAGCAGTAGGTGACGCATGCAGCGATGGAGAGCAGGGAGACGAGGAGCACCATGCAGGCCGCGATGACCACGTTTCTTCTCTTCTCCTCCTCGGCCTGCTGAAGCTGCCACCACTCCAGGTCACTGAACTGACAGCGCTCGCCCATGTAGCCCGATACACAACTGCAACAAGGCACAACAAAGGCACAAAGTTAAACATGATATTTCCCAAGAGAGAAGATATTTTGTGCAGCCAGGTGTGTGTGTGTCTGACTGGAGCTGGACATTCTGTCATTATGTTTTTCAAGATCACATTCATAAAATGTTGCTGCACAACAACTTGACATATACATCTTTTTTGTTTACAGGATGTTTTTAAGATGCATATATGTATAGAAATGAAATGGTCAAATTCCAAATCCTCTGTTTGAAGGTTTAGTCACTCTGTGTTGAGACGATGCCTTTTCGATCATGGAACAACAGTGACACCTGCTGCCTGTCAGGTGTAGCACTGCTGTCAGCTGAGATGAGCAGATACCAGAGAAAGACACCAGCAGGCCTGCAGTGTGTGGTGCAGGTGGTGTCCTATTACTTTTTAACAATATTGGCCTTTTATGATACAGTTTTATTCCACAGTTCTGCCTGAAAACATTTCAATATTTTCCTGGTTGCAGTTTGAGTTGCTACAACGGATCATTGCCAAGAATAGACTGCAGCCTAAACTTTGGGGTCAGGCGTCACACTGGGTTGTTTACTTGCAAGCGTAGGACTCCATCTCAGGGAAGTAGAAGCAGACGCCCTGGTACAGACAGTAGGACTCGTGGGTGGAAGGGCAGCTCTCTGCTGAGGTGCTGTTGTGGCGGCGGGTGGTGACGTCAGCAGGGCTGCTGGTCGTCAGCCACGGCGTTGTGCTCTGCAGCTCTTGAGAGGATAAAGGATATAATTACCCACAGCAGATAAACACTATTCTAATGAATCACACTGGATATATGCCTTCACTTTACTAATCTCAAGTAGTACAATATACATGCAGTATATATGTATACAAATAGACTTATACACATACTCTACTGTTAAAGTCACAGTACTGATGGAAACAGTGCTTGTAGTGAATAATCAGGACGCACCTCGACATGTCTTTCCGTTGCCGTGGTATCCAGGCCGGCACCTGCAGAGATACTTTCCCAACGTGTTTTGACATTCTGCGTTTTTGTCACATTTGTGTGTTCCCTGTTTACACTCGTCAATGTCTGAAACAGATGGAGGAGAACGTTTTTTAGATTACCAGCTCATGTGAGTGAATGTTTTCTCTTCAGCGTTACAGTAAAAAGCGAACAGTGATAGACAGTTCCTGAACTACCCTGCCCACACTTCTCTCCTCTCAAAGTTTTGTTTTTCACACCACTGACTGCTGATGTAGAGAAACTTTGCAAACACCTAAACTTGTCTGCAGAGGACATAATGACAGAAATAATTAGAATTGGAGTTAAATTTTTCAACTTCAGCTCCATCCATTAATGTTTATCACAAATAATATTATCTCAACCTCCAGAGCAGCTCTGCCTCTGTGAAGAGTTTTTACATCTCACACTCGATGCCGCTCAGTCTCCAGTGCTATCCCAAAATGTTCAATTTAAACCTCTGCAACAGAACGTGAGATCAAAGTGTCTCTGCATCAAATGTAATCCTATAAGCTTCCTGCAGGATATGTTACATCAACACATACACAGTTATACTGCAGAGACAGAAATACTCACCCACACACAGCCGTCCATCACCTGTAAAACCCTCCAGACAAAGACAGGTCGGGCTGCCGGCATCCACCAGGCACTGTGCGTTCACACCGCAGGGATGAGAGTAACACTCATTCTGGTCTGACGGAGAAGGGAACACGTGGAATTATAACATACAGTTAGAGTAATGCATGAGAGAGCCACCAGTGATCTGTTCATGATTAATGAGGCTCTGTTACCTGAAACCATCTTATCTGTGATGAGAGTCTGCTGGCTGCCCACACCAGCCTCTGCTTCGTCAGCAGACAGCCCGGGTGTTGTCAGCGACGTGCTCTCATCGTTGAATGTTTTGCTCTTGATAGACGTTAAATCGGCAGATTCACTGTCTCCAGATTCTACATGATGAAGTCAAAGAGTCAACACGAACATTCATATTTAGGCAGTTTTATATCACTGTTCATACAGATGTGGAAAGGATAATTCTAGTCCTATTTTTACACATTCTGGTGTCTTAATGACTAATAATTAGAAAAAGTTTGGAAGGGTCAGTTTGCATCCAAACTAACGTGTTGGTCGAAGCAGCTGTAGATCAGCAGCTCTGGTAGGTAAAATGACTGTTTTGTCAGTGGAGTCTGGTTGCTTTGCAGAGAGCGGTACAACAGATGTTTCTGCTTAAACAAAAATAATCTTTCTTTCTTTTGTGGCTGCCAGCTTTGGCGATATACTGAACCCCAAAAGTTTTTGTAGCGTTAAGTTATTTAGACATTAAAATGTGTAAAAAATGTTAGCCTATGTTTAAAAATACCGTAATTTCCTGTTTATTAGGAAAAGCTTCAAATAAATCACCTGCTGTTCCATTAGAAGCATCGGAGCAGCTTTTACCATCAGCTGACAGGATGTAGTGGGACAGACAAGAGCAGTGGGCGGATCCCAGTCTGCTCTCACACACCTGAGCACAACCTCCATTCAGGTGAAGGCAAACGTCTGCGCCTGAAGATGCAAAATGACAGAATGTCAGTCACACATATTGTTAGTGTGGATTCTTTGACTACAAATAGAACCGACTCATGTGGTAGAAAGATGACGATCAAAAGCTGCAGAATATAATCATCAGTAATAACCAATAATCAATAATAGCTGTAATGTGCCAGACTTGTCATGTTTGAACCCTCAGTCTGAACCTCTGAATTAAATCCCTGCCGTCTGTCTGTACCTGGTTTAGCGAGGGGATGAACCACCACGATGGATGCTGGTTGGACCATGTTGCCATGGATACGCTGCAGTTTCTTCCCGGTCCGCTTGTGTACGCTCCTCAGCTGCTGGTGCTCCTGATCCGATATCCACAACCGGTCCTCGAATACGGCGAGGTCAAAGGGTCGCCCTGGGTGAATGGGACGAAGGGAAAGACGAGTGGAGTTCATTAAGTGCTTCAAGGTGAGAACTGTTGTTTATCTTGTGTTCATATTAATCAGAGGGACGATTGTTTTTAAGGGTTTGTTGAATGACTAACAGATCGTCCTGCAGTTACAAGAGTAAAGTCCATCCTGTTAATACCGTGCATGTATATGTGTCACACAAGCCTCACCTACTTGGTTCTCTAACAGGACCCGTCGATCAGAACCATCCAGGGCAGCCGTCTCCACCACACCCCTCCTCTGGTCGCACCAGAACAGGCGATCCTCCGTGAAATCAATAGTCAGGCCGCTCGGTGACTCCAGGCTGCTGCTAGCGATGACAGTGCGGTCTTTCCCTTCCAGCGAGGCGCTTTCCACAGCAGGCCGGGCACCGATATCAGTCCAGAACAACTTCCTGAAATGGTAAAAAAAAAAAAAATAGGGGGGAAATTCATAAATCAGAGCGTCCAATGTGATCTTCAAAACAACCAATTACAGTGAAGAAAACATTCACAATTTTGAAGCTATTTAATGGGAAAGTAGATATATATATATATATATATATATATATATATATATATATATATATATATATATATATATATATATATATATATATATATATATATGTGAGGTCTATATGTGAAGTATTTAGCACCCAAGAAGTCCAGGTTGTAGTTAGCAACTCCACCTTAGCTTCAGCACTAATGTTGCTAGAAGTAGATTGCTGTATGGTTCCAGTTCAAGCTGTGGTCGACAGTTTATATTTACAGCGCACACCCGCTCTGCTCAGTGAACCAATGACATCCAAACACCCCATGAATCATAAAGTGGAGCTGCTATTGAGACACTTAAGACTCTGTTTGAGGAGATAAATCACCCTCTGTGTGCACGACTGTTTACACATGTCAAATTAAATCCCTCCCGGTGAGTTGCAGTTAGTTTTTTAGTAAACTCTGAAATTAGTGTACGCGTGCAGCCGCACTCACTTTGCCAAAGGATGAACTGCGATTCCTCTCGGTTTTTCCAGCCCTTTGCTTACAATAGTTTCTCTGTTCAGTCCAGCCAAGGAGCTGCAGTCGACCGTCGACTGGCTGGTGGATCAACACATACAGGAGAGTAAATAGGAAAAACTAAACCCATGTTGGTTCTGATAATGTTTAGCAACCCAGCAGCTTCTCAAATAGACTAAAATATCATATACACATTCCTCTGGATGTGTTTAAGGTTTAATAGTAACATGCATGTTGTCAAAGACTGGATCAGTAGACTGTGCTCTAAAACACAAAACAGTTAGAGCATCCAGAACTTCATGAAACAATCATTCATGAACAATCAGCACCACATGCCTTGTGTCTGTCCAGTACATCCTGCGGTGGATCCAGTCGATTGCGAGTCCTTCTGGAGAGTCCAAACCATCAGAGACTAGAACGTCTCTGGACCCACCGTTCAGATCAACCCGCTCAATCGTCTTCTGACTTGTACTGGCAAAGTACAACTTCAAAATACATACAAACAGTGATGAATACATGAATTCAGTGTGTGAAATAGAAGAGAGCAGAACACTCCATGTGTTCTGTAATGGAACCATGACAAAATAAAAGCAGATCAGCTTTAGAAAAGTCAAAAATACTATTTTGTATTTAACAATGTTGAACCCTACATGACTTCACACTACTGTCTGTGTCCACTAGGTGTCACTAGATGTCTTCAACAAATCCTGGATCTGGTCCCCCTCAATTCAGTGACTCCAGAGACCTCAGATTAGTGGAGTACCTACTCACAGTCTACTACAGTCGTTTCTATTGAAATGTCTGAAAACAATATGGTAGTAAAAGATAAAGAGGGTTTTCATCTCACGTTGTTCTGGACCGGGTCATAGTCCAGAGCTATGATTTTTCCTCTGGGCTCTTCAACGAGAGTTTGATCCTCAGAACCATCCGGATTAATCTGTCGCACGTCCACTAGATTGGCGACGAGGAGATAAGGCGGAGGTCCTGAAGAGTAACAAATACATTTCACTTGTTTTCACATCTACAGTCATAAAATCAGCATTTTATCTTTTCATTTTCACCTTTATTTAAACTGCAGAAAGTGTGAAGGATTAACAGGGAGAAAGACGGTCAGATTAGATGGATGGAGAGTGTTTATGTGTGGGCTGATCCGCCTCATCTGACTGCCACAGTGTGACTCACCAGAAGCAATGCAGCGTTTGCCATCTTGGTGGAGCTGGTAGCCAGGAAGACACGCACACTGCCACCTACTAGGTGTGACCAGAGTACAGATCTGACTGCAGCCCCCTCTGTCTGCAGACGAGCAGCCTGCAACAGAAAACACTGTGTCACACATACATACAGATACGCTTGATGCTCACTAACACAACCCAGCCGTATACAGTATGATGATATATTCCTGCTTTATATATCATATTAATCATAACTGTTGATTATTACTCAGTCATTCAGTTCTGCTAGATGTGTCAGAAAGGCAACTTCCTCTTAACAGATTTGTGATCTGATGATTTTAGATCCTGATTAATCTCATCCAGATACTATTTTTCAAGTGACTCAGTGATGAAGCCAACTAGACGGCTCTTCCTTGGCTGACATATTGTCAACATTTGAGTGTGAGTGCATCGTGCCCCAACAGAACTGTCTTTAGTGCAACATTCAGAGTCTAGCTCAGTTTTCTCTGCAGTGTTTAGACTCTACTGTCAGTAGATAAAGACACATAATGGCTAATTTTCACCTCAAATGACAAAACATAAATAACTTAGTAGGAGTTACACACATAAACAATTGCATACAATTCTGAATATAAGATAGATTCGAGTGTCTTCGCCTGATGAGTTGTGTTACGGTGCGTACCGGTGCAGGCGTGTCCCTTCTCCTGCAGTACCGACCCGTCCGGACACACACAGACAGAACCCTCGTCTGTCGTCAGGCAGCCATGGCCACACTTTGTGATATTGCCTTCACACGGAACGATCTCTGATTGAGTAAAGAAGATACACATCTTGAAATGCTGTCATGGTTCTCTGCGACATTAATGGTACAATAACGATTAAAGAACGTCATCTATTAAGAGCCAACATGGAGATCAGAGGTGTGTTACGTGTTGTTTTGGGCCCCAGCAGGCAGTAAATTCTAACAGAGCCAGACGGACAACAAGCCTCTTACGCCCTTCTCTGGTAAAATCCCCTCAGGAAGTCGGGCCTGACCCGATCAGAACAGGTGAAAGTGTGATGAAGTGCAGTCAGAGCCCACGCAGTGGTGCTGGTGATGTCATGTTAACTCACAGGAGTACGGTACCTGTTGTTCTGGCTGATGTATACAGAGGCAGAACACACACATCACACGAATCTGATGTGAAATAGTTACAGTAAAAGTTGCTTTGCCTCTGACTGTTAACTGTTCCTAGAGGAAGACGGTACAATTTTTGCTCTGGCTAGAAAGATTCAAGCACTTTTTATGTTTTTGGGGGGATAAAGAAAAATATTTCACCAACAAAATACCAGCCATGATCATTACATTACGAATGAATCATGGACAAACAAGTGGGAAAAACTTCTGTTTGTAAAAAAAAAAAAAAAAAAAAGATAAAAGAATGAAAGACAACATGAAGAAAAGCAAAACTTTGACTCCTCACTGGAAAAAATAAATAAATACTCTGAATCATTGTTTAAGAAAAAAAAAATTGGGCGATTTTTAAAATTAAACTCAGGCAAAATTATATTGTTATAGCCAAAAATCACAAATCACAATTTGTCCTTACAGCCTGTTTGTATCTGTACAGCACACTGCTCCTTCTCTCATGAGCTCTAAGAAACTTTATTTATAAACCCAGATATTCTGTAAGCAGCCGGCTGTTTGCTCCTGCACTTCATCTCTGTTGTCATCTCTATTGTCTCGCCTGCTGCTTGGCTCCATGTTTGTTTTCTTCTGGACCTTGGCAAAGGTTGTCTGCTAAACGGCTTAGAGAGACAAAGCTGCTGACCAGATATGTTCCCTATTGCAAATGTCACCTCGTCATTTAATCTTATTGTGTCTGTGTGCCATCCCTGTTCTCCTGGCCTCATAGCTGTTAGATTAGAAGAGAAGGAAGATTAGGATGTGTTCATTATGTGTTGTAATTATGTTGTAAAGTTAATCACCGTTTCGACTTGACGGTGTCTGAAGACGTAGATGGCAATTTCACAATCAAGCTATAAATAATTGTCAAAAAAATAAAAAAATAAAAATAATATCTCCAGGTCCGTGACAACATATGCTGGTTTTAGCAGTTTGTTTAAGTAAATGAAGTGTTTCTATATGTTCCCTCATGACTGCAGTGCATGTTTGTGCCATGATATTAGATTGTCTGAGGCATCTGGTCGCTAAAGGAATCTATTGTTGTGCTTGCAGACAACAGACCTGCAGTATGTCAGAGGGGATCGAGCAGAAACAGACTGATGTGGAGAAGTTATATCGAATATTCTGTTGAGTAAAACCATAAAAACACACACAACAAACCCACAACAACATGTTTTAGTGACCATTATTGTCAGAAAACTGTCTGATTATCCAGTAAACAGATCAGTGCTATAGTACGATTCTCAAAAACAACCTTTACCTACTTTAATATGATATCTGTGTTTCTATCAACCTCTTACAGGTCTTCAGTCTCAGCGCTGGACCTTCAGTGACAAAGTGTCAGAGATCTGACCCGAATAACCTGACACACAATTGGCAGCTCGCATGTGTCTGGTCTGGGATGACCCGGCCTTTTTATTGGCTCTGTCGGGTCAAAGTCGTGTCTGGGGGACAAATGCCACCTTTCATGGCCCCACAGAATAAAAGAGGTTCCCATCTGAAACCAGACCTGCATTCATTACACCGACCTGAACGGAGTGCAAGTGTTTCCACTTTCTGAATTAAACCTGCATTTTTCTAAAATCTATATTATTTCACCAAACAAGGACTCTGCGCAGCTCGTCCTCGAAGCTTCAGAAACATGGACATGTGAAAGGAGAATTAACCCAGTTCATTCTATAGTCCTGCTTTAAAGTGAGCTGAACTGAATCTCTATATGTGCAAGTGAATGCAGAATCTGAAGGAAAACGACAAGAGTGTTCTGGTTTCTATTTATAGTATTAGTAGTAAATACAGTCTCTGAACCCACAGACTATCCTCAAAGTTTGAGCTTTTTATTAGCTTTTTGAAAATATCTATTGGTATTCTTGCATTTCAAGTTACTAACTGGACCGTCAACAATGACTGGTGCTGAGAAGTCTTGGCCAGGATCAAAATGATCGTATACCAGAAGCCACAGAACCCTGACCGTTGACCCCAGAGGCCGAGTTGATACCAGGCAACAGCAGAAAGGTTCAGAGACTGTACTTAACATGCAGCTTCACATAAAGGACGGAACTGCCAGGTCTAGTCAATAGTTTAGCCAATATTATTGATGGTGTCGAGTGTCTTGATCGTTAAAAGCAATAAATGACAAAAAGTTTGTCACCAGAACTGACCGATCTACAAGATCCACAAGATGGTAAAGGTTACTCTTTTATAAACAGGTATTGAATCATAACTCAGTCTTCTAAGGAATTAAAATGTAAATCTTATCAACATAATGACAATAACACATGTGTTTCCAGTGTACCTTGACACGTCTTCCTGTCCGGGAGGAGGGCGTAACCTTCAGGGCAGGTACAGAAATAGGAGCCGGGGATGTTTTCACAGCCGAGAGAGCAGCCGTGGTTCCAGAGCGCACATTCATTCACATCTGTGCCACACAGACACAAGAGCACACGCTCTTATTTATCACACTGTTTTCTTATGACTATACATTTCAGTCTTGATGCTCAGGATCAGTACCTTCACAGTGAGTGCCCTGCCTGCTGAGAGCAAAGCCCTCGCTGCACTGGCATCTCCCCAGCTCGGCTGGACTGGAGCACACGTTCACACAGTTTCCACTCTGTTCGTCACAACCTGTTTGAGAGGGTTCACGGTGTCTGTATTATTAAAATACTGAGATTTGAATCTAGAATAATGTAGATAAGTGAGCTCAGCTTTAACCTGGAGATGCTGGTTGGGAGTCTGCCATCGGCTGGTTGAGCGGATGTACAACCTTGATCTCAAGAGGAGGTTTAGCCATCGGTTTGATGTTAACGACCAGCGGCTCTCCACCTCTGTGCTTATTAACCTGTTTTATAACTCGAGATGCAGCATCAGTGTAGAACACGTGCTCCAGGAAAACTGACATCCCCAGAGACTGAGACCTGAACAAACCAGACAGACACAAGTGTTTTATCCCAGTTCACAGGAACATGTCTAACAAATCCAAAAGGATAAAGAAGAAACTGGAGCACCAGGAAATACTCACCGAAGTGGCTGATCTATGATGTGCAGGACGTTCCCATTGTAGTCACAAGAGGCAATGGCACTTTCTCCATGCAGACCGAACTGAACCCAGAACAGTCTTTTCTCCACCCGGTCAATCGACAGTGCCTTTAGTTGTTCAGAGATTTTAACAAGTGTGGTTTTCCTCTGACCTGACGCATCAGACCGCTGGATGCTCGGAGTCGCTCCAGCAGACAGCCAAAAAAGAAACCTACAAAATATGTGATTTTTGAGAAACATTGTGAAAAAAAAACCTGTGCAGTTAATTCTGTTATTTAGAGTTATTTGCTGGCTTTAAGTGTTTGTCTCCACTGTGTCTGCCTCGCTTGATGGAGGGAGATGAAACATTTATAGTAACACACAAACAGAATAGCAGTAATGTGAGGAGCTGTATGAGAATCATCAGCTCTGCTCAGTCGTAGCTTTTCATTTGATAGACGTGATATTATTGACACCTTGTATAATCTGCCTCCGTGTAAAAAGAGGCCAACAACACATGATATGTTACCTGCTGGTCGGATCAACAGCTATAGAACTTGGCTCAGTCAAGTGTCTTAAAAGAGTCCTTTCGTTTTTTCCGTTTATATCCATTCTCTTGATTTTTCCCTTTTCACCGCTCGTCCAGTAAACACTGTTCCAAATCCAGTCCACTGCCAGGCCCGAGATATGTTTGTCAGATGAGAACAGTTTCTGGAACACAACAGTTTTGGTATTTAATTATCAGGAAGTCTCTCTACAGGTTCCTGGACATCTGTAGAGCCGTTACATAATCACCTGTCTGTGTGCTCCTCTCACTGAGGCTTTGTAGATGACCCCGGTGTGTTTGTCGGCCCAGTAAACTCTCTCTTCTCTGAAATGAAAGTCGAGCAGGATGGAGCTTCCCACCCCGGCCACGAGCCTCCTCTGGTTCTTCCCATCAAGATCCATCCGATGAATGGCTTTACCATGGCTGAATATCATGAAGGGCTGTGAGACTTAACAAAAAGAAGGAAAACTTCACGCGTCTGTCATGAATCTTATGAATTCCTTTGTTAAAACAAGCAGGTTGGTACAGAGACAGTATCTGATGATGAGGATACCTCAGTGATGCCAGTATTTAGTGGGATTATGTTTAATAATGGCAAATAATCTGTGATTTAATGTAATTTCTGGATGCTTCAGTGATCCATGCAATGTCAAATACCTCAATATATTTTCGATATTCACTGTGGTTATTATTTCTTTTGATTTGCTCATATCATCCGACCAAAGATGTTCCATTAACTGTCAAATATCTTCCCAGCTGAGAAGCTGAAATCTGAAAATATTTGCTTGAAAAATAACTAAAGTGGTTAATCTATTAGTTAAATAGCTACTGATTACATTTCTGTACATTGATTAATCGACTTTCAACCATAATTTTACTTCATTTATCTTCTATCTTTAAATGGCGTACCAGTGAAAAACAAATCTTTGGTAGGATTTAACATTTTATCAGCTGCCTCCTTCCTCTTTGTGACACGCTGCAGTTGTCATTAGTCACATTCTCTGATTAAACCCTGTTCTTATCAGTAACGGGGTGAAGTTCAAGGCAGACCCGGCTGCTTCTGGATGAAACATTATCTCTTAGCAACAAATAGCTCTTCCATCCTGTGACTCTAACAATACTCTATAATGAATGATGTTAAACGCTGAAGCACTCGGCTCCCATTAGTAAATGGAACGAATAAATGTCTGTTCTAACATGTCCACCGTCGGAAACACTGAATCATCTTCCTCATGCAGAGATGTAACTCAGTCAGGAGCCTGCTGAACAAACGTGGCTGTTAAGTGAAAACAAATGTGTTGGCTGTCTGGATGCTATTGATAGAAGGCGCTCTGGTCTATCATGGTAATGACACTGTCATGTGCAGCCATGGGTACCACTCTCAACTCTGTGGAATGAAGAAAACAATGAGCAACACCAGACAAACAACATAATGAAATGTATGCTTCCCTCGACGGCCACTGGTGCCACAGTTGCCAGGAGGCATCCTGATGAATCATTAATGGACGAGTTCACACGCTGGTCAACATGATTCTTGGCTCACTTAATTGGACGTTATCGGGAAAACTGGTCATTTCAATCCAACCGCTACAATTTCACAAATACAAAAAGGAAATCAGCGGTGTGTTTTCAATCTGCCAGCAAAGTGACACAAAAAGTAGAGCTCCCAGTGCACAACACGATCAATACCAACATTGATTTCCTAATTTACATTGTGGTAGAATTTGTTTGGGGGGGAGTGTTTGTCTTCTGGAGGACATTTCATTAGGTTATCCAATAATGCTCATCAGAAACAGCCCCCTGTTGGAATATCTGAGCTCAATGAGAAACATTATATATCGACAGAAAGTGTTAAACATTGTGACAAAGCGTGAGACAAAATGTTCACACCAAGTGAGCATAAATACTTCATTAACACCTTCTGGTGTGTGTGGTTACAGTTGGCTGTTGTCGCTGCACATGAGCAGGTTCTGTTGGACGGCTTCATGGCAGTATTGCATTTACAGAATCAAGTATTGAATTATTTGAAATTGCAAAAACCCAGCTGGTAAACTTGGCTGTACTGTATTTTCTATTGAGTTCACAGAAAACTCACCCACACAGGTGATGTTCCTCCCCACTCTGGAGAGGCGTTCATCCCAACACGCTGTGCTGAGGGCCAAGGCTCCAGAGCTCTGCACCATGAAATAGATGAGCGCTGCTGTGATCGTTGCAGCCAACATAATCCTGCGCTCCGTCCCGTCTTGGGAGCAGCACTTCTTCAGTTGTTCTCAGGCATTCCCTCTGTTGGCACTGGCACGCAAGAATTCCCCAAAATTAAGCAACATTTGCTCGAGCACTTCTGGCATCCTCGTCCAGCACCGTGGATCTTTACACACCAGGAGACATCAACGTAACGAGAGACGTACCCTGCTGAAAAGATGGAGTACCCAGAATGAAGAAGGTAATCCTGCCACTGCAGCGTTCAACCAAAAAAAAAAAAAAAAAACACAACAAAAAACTGTGTGGGATCTCGCTCACTCCCCACTTCGGCCCCCCGGCTGCCAGTGTGTTTTGGAAGCAAAGATTGAAATTCCTGACACCCCCGTGGTAAATTTTGCACATGCTAGTCCAGCAGTGGAGCAAGATCTTCTTTAAGCTGCAGTCAGTGTCTCAAGCAGAATGTGGAATATGCAAGAAACGAGGCTGGGCTAAAGAAAGGTCCCACATAACAACAACATGTTAGCGTCACTCCACCCCCCGACCCGTGTCCCTTCTGACATGGGCCTTCTGTTGGTGTTCGAGTTTTTGTGTCTGGGCGAGATGACCCATCACTTATCAAGCTATCAGACTGAACACAGCCCTAGAATGTTTTCTTTCATCGATAGTGGAAAAAATTGACCTTTTGGAACCAATTTTCAAACTATAACACCATTTAGGAATGAGACACACTTACAGTACCACTGTAATTGCACACACAATAGACACTCTGTCTTGTGTCATGTGTGTGAGAGAGGAGTCAGTGTGTCAGACTGTCTCCTGCTGAAGTACATCTGACTTCCGGGGGAATCGGTGGAATGAGTAATTTATAGAGAATGGAGGAGGAGTGAAGCAGATTATCTACTAATTTGTTTGTCCTCTTTTTGCCCAGGAGAACAACTCACAGACTCCACCAACCAAAACCTCTATTCATGCTCTCCATGACTGGGATATTGTGAGCAACAGCGTCACCGGTAACCTTGTAGAGGAGCAGCAGAAGATTTACTGACTTGTCTCCAGGCTGATGTCAGTGGTCTGAAGGGCGAGAACCTTTTCCCACGGTCTCACCCCCGGCAGATGTAAATGAAAATGTTAATGTTCAAGTTTTTCTTCACTTGACTCTTGTGCTGAATTACAATCACATGCAGGTTTAAGTCACCGGAAAAGTACCTGGGATATAAAATAGCTGCTGCTACATTCACTCATTATTTCATATAGCATGTTTTTTGATACCTAAAATCTGTAATATGTGTTTAAAAAAACATATATTACACTATATTGTTGTGCCAATGTGTATAGTGTAATTTAAATGTATGGATTGCTGCAGCTGCTTGTGCTTGGCCTCTGAATGAAAGGACTGATGAAGTCAGAAGCAAATATGACACATTTCACTCATTTATCTCTTAATTTACAAAATGGTTGTACAGCCACAACAGTCTCTGAGCCGAGTCTTTTTATAGCCCTGTTATATATTCTCTCACTACTTGCATGTGGCCAATTTTCCACTGGGCTGCTAAAATGGCACCAGGTCTGCGTGGTGCCAGAGGATTTGTGATGCAACTGTAAAGCCTCTCGATCTGTGAAGTATCTCGCCTCCAGTTGGCCTGTCTTGCTTTTACTGACCACAGCCCAGTGGTGGCAACTGTGTATTGATTACAAAATAAATCTGTTGTATCTGCCTTCTATCAGTCCGTTCAGTGATCTATACTTCCGCCTCCCTCTCTCTATCCTGCTGGCTCTCTTGCTGCTGAGATCTACTTAGTCTCATCTGTCTGTCTGTCCATAAACTCAGCACCTCGCAGTCATTAGCAGTCCGGCCCATCCCTGTCCACCATCCAATCATTCTGTTTATTAAAACTGCTTGGCTGTTGCCATGATAACAGCACAGCTGGCATCAGAGATTACCTTGTGCTGCAGGCTCACGGCGCTGGTGGCACAGAGGTATCCATGGGAACAGTTTTCCAAGTCCAGCCGGCGTCTTATCAGGATTTACGGCAGCGCTTGTTCAGATGTTCAGAGAGCGTGACAACTGTGACCCATTGATTTTCAGGATGAACATGTCTGCTTTTGTTTATAACCGATCGAGCACATGTGATACGTCTCCGTAGCTTTCTATGTCGACTTCTATTCGTAAATATCATTAATCATATTTTCATCTGTAGAAACCTCTTTATATTGCTTCTACTTTATGTAGTCTGTTTAATTCCCAGCAGATATCATGCGGTTTCAGCCCCATACTGAGGGTGTCGAGTACCATGTGCATGGTAACAGTTAAGTTTTAGTTTCATCTGGTGAAGCCTAGAAGAGCGCACAACCTGTTGATGATGAAGAATGAATAGAAATGATTGGAGAAGCTAAAATGGCAATCAAACTAAGAATAAAAGATATCAACAATGTTCATATATAACATCTAATTCCAGAGGATTTCCATGGATCATTTGCTCATCTGTAAACCTCATATATTGGCAACATTTTCTCCAAATGTGGAATTTTGTGTTTGACTCTCCTATCGGGCCTGTGTTCATCTGTCTGTTCAGACACGATGGTCCAACATACAACACACGAGTAGACAACACACAGATAGAATTCAACAATTGTTCAGTTTATTACAAACAAACGTACGACTCCACTTATAGACAAATATATACACAACGTCAAAGAAACAGGCAATATTTATCAGACAACCCCCATATTCTATCAAACACACTGACAGTACTTTCTGGTCCATTAAGGCAACAATCAGCTTGTTGCTAAGAGCAACGATGATGTTGTAAATGAGAAGGGAAGTGGATAATGGGTCTCCTTTGACACCATGTATTTATGTGTGACACTTAAACTTTGGCATTCGATATAACATAAAACACCACTCACAGGTGACCCTTTGTATGGTTCTATTGATACGTTATATAAGTCCAACAAAGGTGCTGTGCTGCCGTGGCAACCATTCAAACTTCTTTATCAAAGATAAGGCTCCGAAACAAATAAGGACATGAAGGAAAATCAGTCACTGACTGCTCTGATTGGTGCTTTATCAAAACGTATCTGAACACCCCAGCAACCTTAAGGGAACGTTTTGTTTTTATGTCAACTACACTTTTCATAATCATTATATAAATATTCATAAATTAATACTTAATGAAAAAGGCAGAATGAAATCGCAATCATTCAAAACAGCATCCCGTTTCTTTTCAGCCCCAATGATGGGAAAAATAAATCTAAAATGAATGTTTATAAAGATTTCTGAATGATTTCATAGTTAATAGTTAATCAGTTTAATAAAAGGCATATAAAGGGTATTTTATATGATGTGTACGCATGGCGTTTGGGCATAGGCCATGGCATCCTGTGGTCAGCAGAGCCACTCAGACCGGGAGCTGTCGCTCTTATAGGTCATCTGGGAGTCGATGCTGGACCTGGAGCACAGCAGCATTCGCTCTGAGTCGTTGGTCGGTCTGCGTGCCCAGAGCTCTGTTGGGTGGCTGTTCAAAGTCCTCTGTTTCATTGAAATTGTCTCAAACTTCACATAGCTCTCTTTTTCAAGCTCCTCTTCGTCCACACTTGTGCTGTGACCTTTGCAGTACAGAGCGATGATCTTGTAGAGCAACAGTGCAATGAGAGGCAAAACCAGAGCACAGGCAATGCCACTAATGATAACAAACAGCTGGTTCTGCCCACCGTCCTCCATATTGTCCAGTGTGTAGAAGTCAACACAAGGATCTTTCCCAGCAGCACTACCTTTGGCTACGAGGCAAACTGAGTACCTCATTCCAGAAGAAAGTCCCTCTAGGAGCACTTTCCCGCTGCCAGCATTCGTCTCCAGCGTCCTTTTGATGTCCTCCTCACCATACGGTGAGTATACCACTGTGAGCGGGGCATCATTCGGTAACCCGTCCTTTTTCCAAAGCAAAACCGCAGTGTCCTCTGTTTCTTCTACAATCTTAAGGTCTTTGACAGACTTCGAGGCGTCACTTTTCTTGCTCTTTTCATCTGCTGCAAGCTTTCTTCCATTTCCTCCCTGCTGGCTTTTTCCTTGTTTAGGCGGGCCTTTCTGTACGCTAGTGCTGGGGCTGGTTTGCGGTCTTTTCGGGACAGCTGACAGTGTTGATGTTCTAGGGGGAGCTGTGGGAGCGATGGTGGGTGAGTTGGGAGTGCCTGTTGGGGGAGCAGGTGTCGTGCCTTGGCTGGTTGGTCCAGTTATGATGCTCGGGCTCAGTGGAGGGATTGTGGTACTCATGGTACCAGCAATTGAGACAGAAATGGTTGCCTCTGCACTACCAGCAACATTCTTTGCTTTGCAACTGTAGTTCCCGGCATCTTTGTACAATATTCCATGCAAGCTCATGATGGACCATCTGATGCCGTCCCCAGGTGACTCCTGGACTGTAGAGACGAACAAGAACATGAGCGTCAACATGGATCAAGTCTTAGCAAGTCTTTTAGATAAAATATGACCTTGGGGCACAAGCACTGCTTACAAGACAATGACAATCTACACACATGCACATTTGAATTTTGCTCTCTACAAATGATCACACTATCAAAAGCCTCCATGTTATACCTGTGTTGTTGACTTGAGAGCCATCGTTCTTTTCCCAGATGAGAGTCGGTGTTGGCATCCCTGTGGCATCACATCGCAGGAGAACATTACTGCCCAAAGGAGACGTGATCTTGGTTGCCGAAGTCATGACTGATGGTTTTACACAATTGTCAAGTTCAGCACGCTGAAAGAGCACACCGGCCAGGTTCTCAGGTCCACTGCAGGTCAGGAACAGGTCCATCAAAACCACCGGTGTGTCGGCCATTTTGGAAAGCTCAATCAGCTTGGATATTTTGCAGTCACAGAACCAGGGATTGTCTTGAAGGCCTGGAGATGAAAAGATGAGATACATTAGGGTCATTGATTGATTGATTTATAGTTTCATACCGTATCTGTACACTCCATTACTTTAAAACATTTCTGCTGATCACATGGATGGAGTCGGTACAGTCGGTAACTCTACAGTGAAGTGGCAAGACGCTTGACTGATTGATATGTAGTTCTAGCAGGACTTTCAGACTGCTAGAATGATTATGGTGCTACGAAATGGTTTTAGGAGTAAACCTCAATAAGAAATGAATCACAGTAGCTAAGGCTGCTTTGTAAACGTCATCAAAGTTATCCATGTTTGTCATCCGCCTCTGAATTTAGTTCTGTTAGTTCTCGTCATTTTATGCATAATCACAACGGCGTTCAGAGGCCGGGGCAGTGAACCCCTATCATGTGTCCTCCTGTACAGACTGTAAAAACCTGCTGCACACAACAGGTAAGCACATGTACTGGTGAGTAATAAAGCCCTTTAACCAGATTAGTTTGTCTTAACAAGTGCAAAGTAGCTAAGCTGCCACTGGCCTTCCTGTAGTTTGTGTCAACACACTGTTTAAATGAGCCGTTCTGTTAGCATCGATGGATCACTAACCACTAGTCATCCATATATTTATATTATTTATCAAAAGGAAACAGTTGTATGGTTCAACACAGTTTCTTTCTTTTTTTTAACAAACTAAGAAAGTCAGATGCCAGTGAAATTATTGCTTTACGATCACATCACATTTTAATGTTTGTTCTTTAAAATCCTTTAATTCAGCTATGATGGTTAATTAAAAACAGTGTGGGCAAGACTTCCTCTCATAATGCTAACAGGAACCGGTTTAAGGCTGCAGGAGCTGTAGGTTGTGTGTGGACTTCTTTTGGCCTAATCCTTTTTCTCCTTCAGGTGCACGCAGACATGGATAAGCTAGCTTATATAGCCTATTAACAAGATCCCTCCTACTGTCCCCCAACACAGACACACTGAACAATCTTCCCTTCTCACATATGCTCAGATGGAAAAAGACACAATGTGTGGAAGTCGAAATGCATCCAGTAATGACGGGACAGAAGATACTAAAATACTGATTAAAATGCGTGACATAGATTAAATGCAAGGGAGTGTCTTAGTCTGAGACCATGAAGTATTAAAATAACTATTAAAGTGGACGCGAGTGATGTTTTAGTGATCCCACGTATGTAAGAGTGGCGACTCTTTCCAACCCACCCTACTTTAAAACAAAAACTCACAATTCCGACCTGCATGTGTGCTCCCTACCTGCCCTTCCCTGACTGTCTGTTAGCAGTGGAGGGCCGTGCTATAAGCAGGAGGCCACTGGTCCGAGACGTTTCTGTGATAAATGTACCGAGTACTTGTACTGAGGACAAAAACAAGCGTATTTGATTCTTAAGGAAGCTATTGTTTGTGGGTGTTGTTGCAGTTCCTAATCAATGACTTCTATGAGAATCCAAACATTTTATATTGACATGTCCGCTCATAACACTACTCTGTCTATAAAACCACTCAGTGAACTGTAAAAACCCTGTAACGTTTATTTAGGACTAAATCTTTAAAGACACATTTCTTCCTGTTTATAACAGCAGCTGTCATTTTAAGTTTCCAGAAGACATTTTGTTCAGGAATGCACAGAACAGATCACTTTAAGAATTCAAGCTTGGACAGTAATTCAATTACAGCGTTATTTACGCAGTAACTGGTCAAATGTCCTACTCTGGGTACAGTAAATTAAAAGCACGTTCACACACAGTCAGTCACTACCATGGAGTGAAACTAGTTGTCTATAGTGAACACATCCAAAGCAGCGGGCAGCCAACACATAAGGTTTCTGATGAATACCTGGAGGAAACCCACACAGAGAGGCACCAGGATTCGGACTCAGGACCTTCTGACTGTGAGGCAACAGTGCTAATCACGGCGCCACTGGACAGTTTATATGTCCTACTGTTTTATGTAGTGTTTTGTATGATAAAGGTGCATGGGTACATTGCCAGCTGAACCTCCGGAGTCACTGGCTTGGCAGTGTGTTAAATAACCGACTGTTAATTAGCACAATAAATTGATAATGTACATTAAGCGCCGCGTTGACACTACTTACAATAAACCCATCCAAATGCGTCCTGGCAGTTACTTACAGGTCAGGTCTGCCTCCACCAGACATCTGGCTAGATTAACCTGTGATGGAAAGAAGTTCCTAAGGTAATTATAAATAACCCCAAAAGTGTCCTGCCATGGCCCTGTTATCCTGTCACACCGAGCCACACACAACCTTTAATTCTTACCTAACACAACTTTCTGGGAGGCATTAGTAGAGACAGGTGCTCCGTTGAAGGGGGGCCAGATGTCCATGAGATCAGAGGGTAACGTGGCCAGTTTGTTGCTGGATAGATCCATGTATGTAATATTGAGGAGGTATGGTATCGCCTCAGTGGGAACGTTAGTGAGTCTGTTGTTGTGTAGATCCAGCGTCCTCAGCTTGGGCATCTCTTTCAACGACTCCCAAGGGAATATGGAAATCATATTTCCATCCAGCCTCAGCTCGTGGAGCACTTTGAGATTGTAGAAACTTCCAGTATCCACAGAGGTTATGGAATTATAAGTAATCCAAAGGTACCGCAGGTCCACCAGGTAGTAAAACGCTTCTGTTGGAATTCGCCGTACGGCCGTTTTCTCTACACGAAGTTTGACCGTATCCACGGGGACGTTGACGGGTATATCAGACATGTCCGGATCGTTGCACAGCACAGATCTGAGAATAAAACAAACATGAGTGAAAGAGTTTCAGTATAACCAGTGGTCGGATAAAACTGTTTTACAAAACGGTCATTAATGGTTGAACCCATTTTTCCAATCGAGCTGATGTCAGCAAAAGAGTATTTTAGATGAATGACTATTTTACGAGGTATAAATATGTGTTTATCTGTCCATCAACACTCCTCATGCTGTTGTGGGATGCTTTTTCTGACTGACTGTAGTCCATCGATGGGCTCTTCCCAGCTGCCAAGGTCAAAGCTAATCACTGTAATCATAAATGGTGAGATAATCGTGTGGATTGACATCTATGACAGGAGGCGGAATATCTGGACCCAATTATAGTCCCAGATAATAATCAATGAACATGATGGTCACTGAGTTTAATAGCTTTCGATAGAAGTGTTTAATTAACATGATTAAAAGGAAGAAAAAAACCCTGATAGCTTTAAGCTTCCAGTCTCTCTGAATGTTTCCTCATGACAACGTTAATATTTCTTTACCAGATTATGCGTCATTCCACCTGTATGATGTCAGCAGCATCACCTCTGTCACCTTTTCCCTGTTTTACCACCGACACATCCAGCTGTTCTCTGCTGTCTGACTTATTAGTATTAGTTTAAATGCAGCTGTTCATCGTCGTCTCGCCTTCATGTCACACTCGTCGACATGATGGACTCGTTTTGTTGGCCACAGGTGTCTACATCATCAAAAAGGGGGTCAGCGCTCATAAAAAAAAACTGATTCTGCATGTGGCCATCAGGTTTCCTTCAGGGATAAATGGATTGGTACGCTGCCGGGTTATGTAGATTATGTCCATACAGCTCAGCACAACCTGTACAACATGGTGCATTTGGATAGATTTACTTTTAGCTTCACTGTCCATGTTTAGACTTTACCGCACTGAGTTGATAAGATCTTGATTTCCTTTTCATTAATATGCGTTTTCCTTCAAATGCCTCCTTCGGACTTTCCACTGGCTCAGTACGAGTCCGGCACCGGCAATGTTGGACTGTTTTTAAAAGCTGTTTCACAAACACAGACTGCACAGAGGTGAATGTACGATAAGATCTCTTTTTATTCACCGTGATGTAAAGAGAAGATGACCTCATTAGGTCAACCTTTCAACTAAAGATGTCATAAATACCATAAAATTGTATGGCAGGTGTTTGAGTGTGAATGAGAGCTCCATTAAATGCAGTTTACCTGGATCCAGCTCCGTCGACGCGTCCATGGAAGACACAGGTGCACTGGGCTGGACAGAAGGGGTGAGCCATGTTGAGGCAGCAGAGGAATACATGCACGTAGAGAAGTCGATGCATGATTTCACCGAGAGCACCCACAGTTCTCACATTGAGAAGAGATCAGGGAGAAAAGACATCCGGAATCATTGAGCGCCCGAAGAGTTATTCCTCCAATAAAAACAAATGGAGAATAATGAAAAGAGCTTTCAAAGTCCATAGGAGACAACGGTATGCAGGCTGAGGATCTAATTACAGTACAGGTGACCTGTTAGATGGACTGGGCGGGGGAGGGGGTGGATTAGAGGAGGATTTCTCTGGTTTGACAGGGTCACGCAAGCTGGGCAGCAGGGCAGGACTAGTCATTTGGACATGTGCTAATCAGCTAATTCTGGTGAGGATTCCCCTCATGTGATCATTGGTAATCCATTCAGTTGCCTTCTTCACCAGTTGCTTTTTCAAATCTAACTCTCAAGCTTTGCTGAAAGTTCATGCTCTCGACTACACTGGATGACAAACTTCACACTATCTAAGCAGCGTTCCTCTTTAATACTCGGCACTGTTCTTCTCACTGTTGTCAACCAGTCCCTCTGACTTTCAAGACCTCCCTTTAAATGTATTACTGAGCTGGAGGCCATATGTAAGATGTGTGAGCGAGTTCTGTCTGGCACCGAGGTGCAAAGTGTAATCTTGTATGTGATTTATTACCTGGCTGGGAGGACCGGCGGCTTCGGACAGGGGGCCAAACTCAACATGTCTGCTGCTGACAGCTCCACAGTGCTGCTTCCCTTTCATATCTCTGCACGCGTTGGTTCAGCACGGGCACATTTGACTTAAGTGTTGTTACAGTAGTTTCTACCTGGAATTTGTCATGTTTATAGATTAAAACATTGCCCAAAAGATTCACTGTGAATGTAAACTAAAAAGTTATTCAGAGCGTTTAAAACTTCCTCTATCCTGATGGTTTTGCCAATGAAATCACTCCAATCATTTACATTTTATTGTAAACAAAACTTTGGCCTCAGTCTTCATACATGTTCTCAGGTCATCGGCCCAATTTCCTGTTAATATTTTAAGCATAAAAGTGGGAGTGCCTTTTACTCAAACAGATATAATCCTGTGAGGTTTGATAATTCAATCCTAATTTTTGGCTGCAATTTATTTTATTGGAAGACCAGGAGGAGAGGGAGACACCTAGTGGTGAGAGGTTGTTACTGAATGAATTTCCTTCTGATAAACAAACATTTTGTTTCTTCTCTACACAGAGAGCTCCATCTCTTCACCTGCTTGTGCATAATTCACAAATCATCCAACAGTCCATATCAGCTCAGAGACAGCAGCTACTTAATATCCTACAATACAACCAGCAGGACAAAAAGACACAAGACACATGAAGTATTTATTAACAAGTACACAAGTGAATTTTTATTAATGCAAGCAAATTTGATCATACAGGTCAAATAAGCCACTTCAAGCTGTTGGCACATGAATGTACAAAACAGATTCAATTTAAAGCCTGCTACTAAGCATTCGTAGTGAAAATACAAAAGACTAATACGAGGAGGAAGCTGAAAGCATTTTTTTGGATCGTTACAGAGTAAGCAATGTTGGTACAAGTAGTAGTTTTAAGACATGGTTGAGAGCTCATCACAAACTAAATAGACACAACTCAAAGACTACAGTCTCTAATATCAGTAGCATAACGCGGTAAGCGTGGGAGGTTTAGTACTGCACATATAAACAAAGGGTTGATCCAGCAAGACAGTCAGAAGTGTAAAAATAAAGAAGTGAAATAAAGAAACTTTTGAGTCAATAAGACTATATTAATGCATGTCCATGCCACGAAAAACATCTAAATTCACAGTCGTTTACTAACAGTACAGTTTCCAACTTTGAGTTGAACACCAATGCGCTTACATCTAGAGAGAGCACAGAAATGGTCAAATAAGTGCATGAAAGTAGATTTTGGAGATACTGACAAAACTGAATTTGCCAGGTAATGAACCGACAGGCCACCGTAGTAGTCGTATGGCATCAGGGTGTGTAAGCAATACAGTTACTGTCATGAACAAAAGTCACCGTGACACACACGTTTTCTCACATCTGATAAATCCACCGAGGAGTGCCACCACACACACACACACACACACACACACACACACACACGATTATGGATTCTGTTGAGACTGACTGATGCAGAGTGGACCGACCCACAGTGAACCCTTGTCCTTCAATGTTAGTGCTTAACATATAGGTATGATTTGATATATCAGTATATACAGTGCAGAGTTCTGCAAAAAACAGGAGTTTAGTATTTATAAAGTCCCACAGTTAAGAAATAAAAAAGGGCTTATGAAAGCATGTTTGCATGTGCTTTTGTAGCTTGTGATTCAAAGACAATGGAATCATTCACAGTCCTAAAATACACTGAATTGGCAAAGATTATAATAAAATAACCCATAATTTATCTTTAATCTACTAATCACGTCTTTGATATCTCTCAAAGTCATTGTTACCTGTTTAACAGGCTTGGCACGTCTAGCAAATATTTGTTTCACGCTAATGATTTGGTTTTTTATTATCGTGATGTCTCGCTATTGTAGAACTTCAACTAGAAAAAACAGATTGAATTACTTTCACGTGAAAGTGGTTTTAATCCCTGGGAATACTGGTATGACAAAAGGCTTACGACGCTTCACGGTTGCATTGTGAGATTTTAAAATATTTTCAAAACTAACCACCCGTTCACATACAGTACATAGTTCTTGAACATGAAATCTCCAGACACACGACATGAGAAATGTGCTTGAAAACCCTTTTAAGCCCCTGTTGACCTTCTCAGAAATAAGCAAAAATAAAATAAATTATGCATAAGAGCAAAAATGACACGTAGCATCATATAGAAATTTAAAAAAAAATCATACGAAAATTATTCAAAGTAAAAATAAAAAATAAAAGCTGAAATACTACGGCTACTTCTGATTCTACAAACTACACTAAAACTACTATCAGCACTAAACGAGTTGATCAAGAATAATATAAATGTCATTATGATAATCAGAACACCATCCATGAGAGAGGTAAAGGGGCTTTTTTTTCATCTGAAATGCTGTTTGTGACTGAGGAGGTTTGTGTGACGTCCCCACCCCCCCCCCACAGACCACATTGTCATATGACGCACCAGTGACATCAGCAGTGGCGAGGGCCCTAGGCGCCATCCGCCCCCCCTCGGGAGGGGATGGTAGATAGAGACAGATAGAAAGACAGAAGAGAGAGAGAGACAGGGAGAGAGGCCGGAGTGGCAGGGCCAGGCCTCACGCTGGTCTTTATGTGTAGGCGTTGAGTCGCTCCTTGGAGCGAGTGGAGTGGATGTCATGAAGCTCCTGCTCCTCCTTCGACTTGATGTCCTCGTACTTCTGCATCCGGCAGGCGTCCTTCACGTAGGCCCAGTTGGCAGACAGCACCATCAAGTAGTGGATCTGTGAGACACCGATAGAAAGCAAATATTACAAATCACACAAGATCAACTATATATGATGTGTAGGGCTGATTGGTTTTTACTCTGAAGCCTTTTTTTGAGTAATCGATTTGATTTTTGGTGTATAGATCGTCAGAATACGGTGAAAAATGTTCTCAAGAAGACGTCCTCAGATGTCTCATTCAGCCCACAACCCAAATACATTAAATGTACTGTCATAGAGGAGTAACAAAACAGAAAATATTCACATTTAACAAGCTGAAATCTCAGAATTTTGTCCTTTTTTAAAAACATACTTAACCTATTTAATCTCTTATGATGTAATATCGAGGGTTAGTCCAAAATTCTTGGGAAATTACACAGAATGGACGACATTCCATTGGATCTGACTGAAATATGATGTAGACATTATTATTAGTTTCACAGATTTAAATCTTTATGCAAAAAGCAGTGAACAGCCCGAGTCTGTAGACGAAATCTCCGGCCGTCCAGCAGGTGGCAGCATAATGCTAAGTGTAGTTTGGGACTTGTGTTACCATGGCAGCTAAGGTTATAATGAATGTATTGTGCTAAAATGACTGAAGTTGTAACATGGCTTCTCTTTTTCTTTGTGTGTGCCACGCAGATGAAACAGCTCAGTAACTGCTGCACACACTCAAACAGCTTTATTTCAGTTTCTTCTCTCAGTTGCTGAGTCTGCACTGGATTTTTTGTGTTCTGGGGCTTTGAAGTTTGTTTGTTTTCCTTTTTTTTTGGAGGGCGGCTTGTTATCTGGATGCATCAGTGTTTCTGTTGTGATTGATTTTCTCTGCAAACAGCCTCAAATGAGAGGACTGGAGTACATGGGGAGGGAAAGAGTCCGTCCGCAATTTGCAACATCATCCCCGACTAGCCGACACTTTGTTTCCCGAGAAAATGGCTCCTCACAAATTACCGGGTGATGTTTGCAACAATCTCCGAGCCTTTCTTCTCCCTGTTTCCATGACAACGACATGACATGCCTGGCGCCTCGGAAACAGGGAGGGGAGACAAACCCTTCCTTTCTCACTGCGCCAAAATGCCTTCTCTCCCATCCACAGCAATTCTCTCACAGGCAAACACAACACAGCGACGCACCAGCCACAACAAAACACTGCTATTTACCCAGCCACAGTGTTTCCCCCACTGCTGGCTGTATTTTCACTGCAAACACCGGAGCAGACTCCGTCCTTCATGAAGAACATGAGATACTGCACTAATCTTATCTGCATTTGAAGACACATGCCAAACAGACGGTGGTTGATTTAGAAGATGTTTTCGTTCTGTTTTGATTTTTCGTCCCTGGAGAGACGGAGGTGTTGCTGTTGTCTCACCATTGCAATGACAGCAGCTCCTGCTCCAGCGAGGGCGCAGATGAACAGGTGGAAAGTCATGTCCAGCTGTAGCACAAACAAATCACAGCACATATTACTCCTCAAGGCTCCGGGGACGTCTCTGCTGGAAAATGCACTCATAAACATCCAGTTCATTTTCTCTAAAAGCCAACGAAAGTGTGAACAGTTTTATCAACAACGTCTTCCACGTATTCTCTACATGCTTGGTTCAATATTTATGAAAACATGGAAATTAAATGTTGGTTATATTGTGTTTTAGGGGTCCATTTTGAATTTTGCAGTCAGTAGTTATTGTCGTTCTAGTGGACGTAGATTCTGTTTACGTGGTGACACTCAGATCTTCAGTCACAGCAGTAAAGCACACGTTACTATAAGTGACCACGCTACGTTCCATCACACTGCAAACTGATGAGGAGACGGATCATTTATGGCTCTCTGGCACATGGAGCACAGAGGGACTGGTTCTGGAGCCGCATGTTGTGTGTGTGTGTGTGTGTGTGTGTGTTTGTTTGTTGTGTCATCGTGGCGTGTGGCGAGCAGCATGAGATCTGTTCAATGAATATTGATTGTTCAGCATTTCCAAATGTCCCGACCGTCCCGCTGTTCACATTCAAAGTGACAAACTTCTCGTAATCCTGTTTTCTAATCCTTTGATTTCCTCACATTGAAATAACATGCATCATAAATGTATTGCTCTACGGTAATGATTCATGTATGTATCAGATACGTAGATGCTGTGATCTTACCTCAGTGGATTCACACATCTTGTAGAACTTCTCTGATCCGGCACAAACTGTTTTTGCCTCGTTGATTGGCACAAGACCTGAAATAAAGTGATTTCCTTAGAGAGCATGTATGTAAAGACGTGTGAAGGTAACAGCAATGTGCCAAAGGTTCATATGTTCATCTGCACGATTATAATACAAACTAAATGTACACAATTTCTCCCACAGGCAGAGTATGGGTCTCTAATATGATGGCGGCAGCACAAATGGTTGTTGACACTGAGGCAGTGTAAGTAGCTGCCGGTGGTTAATGGACTGAAAGAGGTGGTGCTAATTAAAAATAATGAGACAGTCATATAAGCTACTGATGCTGATGGACCTTCATCCCGACTCAACACAGCGTTATTCTGGATCATTAAAGTTACCAGGACAGTAATGTGAAGAGAAACAGCGATATAGTCGAATATATCATAAACCTGAGAACGGAGAACATCACCTTCAAAGTGGGTCGTTTACAGGATTTCATGTCTGAAGTGGCTCATTTAATGAATGTGTTTCCTTTTATATGACTAAAAATGGCAGACGAGGTAGAAACAAATAAACCTCACAATAATATAAATGCAGCAGTGTCAACAGTCTGACACAGATGTGAGAGGTGCTGAACAGCTGGATCTGTGTGTGTGTGTGTGTGTGTGTGTGTGTGTGTGTGTGTGTGTGTGTGTGTGTGTGTGTGTGGGGTTCTTACCATACTGGCGTGGGTCCAGGCAGAGCGTGGTCCCGTCCAGCACTGTAGCATTTTGGCAAATATTCCAGATGTTGAAGTATATGAAGACCGGCAGGGAGGTGAAGGCCGTCACTCCAAGCCAGGCCAGCATGAAGATGTATGTCAGCATGATGAACTGCAGGAGCAACAGAGGAACATTTAAAAGTGTCACCGTATAATCAGTGTGAGATTCAACGTTCTCCATTCTCAGGTTAGATGGAGTTAGACTGTTTTCTGTTCTTGTGAATCACTTCCAGTTTTACTCTGGACTGGGTTTGTGTTTTGTTCCAGAGGACACGCAGGTCTTGAGGGAACCTGTGACCTTTCAGGTCCACCTGACCATCTCTGCTGACCGGTCTCATTTCAGTTTGGATATTTCCATGGGCACGGGATTATCACACAGTGACTTAATGACCCCACTGACCACAAATACCACAGCAGAGCTCATTTCCTCCGCCTCCCTGTGGAGCTTCAGATTTGCTAAGCAATTATATCCCAGAGATAATCTTGTTAGGATTGCTGCAGGCTGCTTTGCTCCGTGTGAAAGTGCTCCAAATATTTTATGGTAGCGACGGCAGTGTAACAGAATTATTTTGATAGATGTTTTTAATATCATTTAGGAAGAGGCTTGTGACACAGTGTGCTATTTGAGAATTATTTTTTTAAGATCATCTTCACAAAAGACGAGTCACAAATCATTTAGTGAACAGAAGAATCACGATATGTTTCGCTGGCTGATTGGTGACACTCGCTCAATACCTACATATGAAATTGACTGGTATGACTGTAATAATCCATAATATTTGACATAATATCTTGTGTTTTTCTGTATTTGCTGTTGAAAACATCTGGCAGCATCAGGCTCGACGTGACAGTAATTGTTTAAAAGCCAATATAAAAGCAGCCGGTGACGTAGGATGAGAAGTGACACCTTCACCTACTGAGCCTTTGACAGAAACTCACTGGAACGTGACATTTAGACAATCTGATTACCAGTTTGTGATTCAGGAAAAGTGCAAAACCAGCATCAGCTTATATATACAGCTGTAGATTTTCTTATATCAATAACCAAAATCTAAACTGAGATGTGAGTCGTACCCAAGCGCTGACGCAGCGTCCGCAGGTGGTGATCTTGAAGTCTCCGTACAGATCTTTGATGGCTCCGCTCGTGAAGAAGCCCTCCACCATCAGCAGGATGCCGTAGACGAAGAAGGCCGAGGCGATGCCGTAGATCACGTACTTGATGATGTCGATCCTGGAGAATGAACAGAGAACCACTGAAAACACCCACGATGACACAACGTTAAACTTCGTTCATTCAACATTTGATTGTTATCAGGTAGTGTTGTTTTCTTCTCTTGCTTTAGTGACGTAGATAACACAGATTAAGTATCGATCCAAAGCTAAAATCTAATCCATTTGGTGATGCAGCACAGTGTGGGAAATGTAGGCTGTGTCGTGAGGCTTATATTGAAACATGAACGTGTACGTATCATCAGCAATCGGACAAAATCAGTTATCATATAATCATATATATACATATACAAATACGTATATCATCATGTGAAAAATCCAATAATATGCACCACTAGTTTTTTCCCCACTATGAGTATTCAGATAGCCAGTTCTTCTTCTTCTGGGTCATTAATATTTCCTTTAAGAATTCAGTGACTGCTTTTCTACTCACATGGTGAAGACGTCCAGAGCGTCCACAGGGCTCCGCACCACCTCGAAGTAGTTCTGGAGGATGGTGACGGTGCCGGACAGGGCCTCATGTCCGCAGCCGCAGAACAGAGCCACACCCGCGTACAGCAAGATGGTGGCTATAAGAGACGGGTACGGGATCCCGCCCAGGCATTTGATGCAGCACTCGAGGCATCCTGACAACACACAGACATGGAACAAAAAATATTAAATCAACTATTAGTTAACAAAGAAAAAAGACAGTTAATCTTCTTACAGTAAAAATCCAGGACGAGTGGAAATCCTTGAGTGGAGAATTTCTCCGGTGATGAAATTTAAATAATTCAGCAAAACTTTTTTGCCAATGGGCAAAAGCATTTGCATGCGGTCCACTGTACTGCCATTTATTTTGGGAGAATCTCAAACATTCAAACCACACTTGGGAGGCAGTCGAGCATACACGCACGCATGGAGGAGCAAAATCCAACAGCTCAGAGATGGACTACAGTACTCATCTCTCCTCTCTGCTGAGTGTGGGAGCATTTAAAGCAACAAACATGGAGTAACATGTTTTAATGGCCACTTCCACTTTATGTGTGCAGTAATCTGAGCTCACATGTTCCCCGTGTCCGTGCAGCATATTTGTTCTGTCAGCTGTTCAGCCCTACAGAGGATGCTGACATTTCATTCAGTGCTAAAAACTCAGCCGGTGCTTTTACATAGTGATCCTGACCTTTAACCCCATTCTTCTTGGCCCCCGCTTCCCGTCCCCTGGGGCCCTTAAGGTGACCAATCACTGCTCAGCTCCGACTTCAGTCTGCTGTCGTAGAGATTGCTCTCACAGAAGCCGAGTCTGTAAACACTCGCACACACAAATGTGTCCGTATGAGTCGCTTACATTTATGAGACTCCCTCTTGTGCGCGCGCGTGTGTGTGTGTGTGTGTGTGTGTGTGTGTGTGTGTGTGTGTGTGTGTTTTGGAGGACTGACTCAGTCGTTTCTCAGAGTTACAACTACAGAGCTGGAATTCACGTCCTCTGGAAACAAAAGCGGACTTTATGGGTTTCTGCAGTGCGTTGCAGTATTTCCTCGTTGTGAATCAATTTGTAACCTGTGTTGCAGTGCAGAGCTGCTTCCTTTGCATAATTGTCCAAATCAATACACGCTGATTTACAAATATAATACTGTGTTCATAGAAACAGAATACTCCTCTTGATCAGCTGCATCACTGCTGTGGCCCAGAACTTAATTCATCTGAATTCAACTCTGCCGTCCTCATTTTCACACTGTGGAGACGATAAAAGATTTGATGACTGTTCATCTAGGATGTTTTTAGCACCAACCACTTTTATTGTTATCATGCTTTGTTCACCTGTGTTACAAAGCAAATATCCCTCCTCCTCCTCCTCCTCCTCAACTCTCTGCCTCTGACTCTGATCCAAACCTGAGTGGAATACCAAGTAGCTGGTTCGCCTGCTGGGCTGTGCTGAGCTCTCAGACGCTCGGTGCATCTCAGACCCTCACCCTGTCTTGCCCAGATTATCTGCATCCTTGCTGATGTACTCTAGTGCTCGGCTGTTGAATCTCTATTCTGCCTTTCTGTTTTATTTTTAACCTCTTTTGTCCAGAAAACATTGTCTGAGAATGAACGCTATCTCCAAAAAAAACAAAAAACAGCTTTTCACACTCAGTCTCCACCCAGTGGAGCTACAGCTTTAAGACGTGTACATAGAGACACAGCTGACAAAGCCGTGAGATGTTCACTGTCTGTTGGAATTGCTGCTGCTCACTGTTTAAAGCCTCTGTGGTTGAAACAGGAGGCTCGTCCTGATAGATGTGGTAGTTCTCCATCACACCCACTTCCCCGAGGTCATCAGATTCAGGAGACACTTCACCTGTGTCGCCTTTCAGGCTATCAGATGCTGACAGTGCCATCTGACGTGCACTGCCAGGTGGTTTCACACCAATTCACACCTCGATTCATGGAAGCTTGTAAACCTGCGGTAGGTTTTAAATGGCTGCGACTCCCTCAGTGACCTGATGACGAGGACAGAGACATCTTCAACTCTGATGTTCAGAGGGTTCGGTGTAGTTCTGAGAGGCATCAAAAATTTAAATGTCAAACAAATTCACCACATCCTTATCTAACTTTACTTTTTGACATTTTGCCTCATCAGCACATGTTGTCACATGTTTTGCAGAATACATTTGGACATTTTGCAGTGAACGATGAGAATTTGATGTTTTAACCAAATGATTCTGATCCATTGTGAGTGTTGCTCAGCAATGGTTGTCTTTGATTGTCTTAATTAGTCTCATCTCTAGTTTCTGTGTCCGGTAAGAATCGTCAGTAACAGGACTTATTGATATATCGGTCTTCAGTGACAGGAGGAGAGGAGATCAGTCACTTCTACCCTCCACGCTCAGGGTCAGTGGGCCGATTAAATCCAGAGCGACAGATCAAACTGTCCAGTCGTATTACAGTGACTACTTTTATTGTTAAATAGTGGAGAATGGCTTTATTGTTTGCGATGGAGCAGCAACAAAGAGCATGATTCAACCTGTTTGTTCAATGAAGTTGTGTCTTTAAAATTAGATCTGGCTTTCGTTTGCTGAAGTAAGAAAAGCTTAGAGGAAACCTTCGGGATGTTTTCTTTGACCCACTGCTGAGACATGCAGGGTGAATCTGGTGCTGGAGATGTTTGCAGCCTCTGGTTAACATGAAGGCAGATGAGCAGTAATATAAATGATTTATGTCTCGGCCTCGATCAAGGTTTATTACCTCTGCATTATTTACATTTGTGCACGGGAATCAAACCAACTGGAGCGGGGATCTTCACTTGAAATGCAGTTTACTTTTCCCTCGTGTACAACAGCTCCAATCAAATTGAGTCAGGTGTCATCGCTGCTTAACACAGCTTGAATTTTCATTGTTTGAAAGTCATAACACAATAATGTCATCTAAGTGCCCCGACTGAAAGGAAGTGTTGTTTCCATGGAAACAGCTGAAGATGAAGAGCGAGGCATCAGAGAGCGGCTGTAACAAGAGCGATGTTTTATTGATTGCCTGCTTTTAATTTTGTGGAGGGGAAACTCCTCCGAGCTCGTACAGTGCACGCGTCAGACTTTAGGCCTGAGGGCAGAATCTGGCCCGGCGCATCACTTTATGTGGCCCATGAGAACTTTTCGATGGTGTTGGGAAAGAGCGATGCTCATAAACTGCACTTCACAGAAGTCTGCACACTGAAGTCCACTGCTAGATGTCAGTAAATTCCCTCTGATTATCATGAAGCCGACTGGAGTGGTCGTGCCACAAGGAATGCAATTTTACAAAGGCACTCTAACATCTCACACGGAGTCATGTGTGCACAGCTCAGCCACCAAGAAAAGCCTCAAAAACTCTTTAAGTCAAAAAGTCAAACCTGTGTTTTGCGTGCAGCAGCAGCAGCAGCAGCCAGTGTTACTGAGGCTGAAGCAGTCGCCTGATCGTCAGAGTGTTTTTCAGAAGTAGTGTGTGAACAAGTGTGCCCTGATGAGAAACAGGCTTTTCAATGTCAGCTTATCAAGAAACACCATCGCAGACAGAGTCAGAGAGCCAGCAGCACATCTGATGACACAGCTGGCTGAAGCAGCGAGCAGTAATCTGCTGCTGTCATTAGCTGCTGCTGACAGAATCTGGACCACTGATACGGAGCAGTGAGAGACGTGAGGGCAGATTATACGTTTTATTCATCATTAATATTTAATTAATTAAAGTTAACAGTAAAACCAATAAAAACTGAATGCAGTGGCAACTTTAATGGAAACAATAATGCTGATGTGACCTGGAAACTCGTGGATAACCTTTAGACGATGACTTGACTGATGCTCCGATTGCTTTGTGGTGATTGTGAACCAGCGTTTGTTTGATTTACTTCCGAACCTCTGTCCTCGCTGCATCCAACACACCCTCCTCTCTCTCTCTCACACACACACACACACACACACACACACACACACACACACACACACATCCTCTCATTTCCTCTCTGTAACTCCTCATTGATCTTAAGCGACTGCAGATGGAGCCGGTGAAAAATGGCGAGTGGTGGTGCGAACTGACTCGCAGAGAGCTGCTGGATGCTTGATCCATAATTTAGAAGCGGCGCAGCGCAGCAGAGCACAAGCCTCTCACATTCATTATTCATGCTCTCTGCTTAGCCCAACATTACCTGCCATGAAAATAAAAGATCCCCCGCTTGATGAGGAGTTGTAAGTATTTTGAATTGATCTTGCTCACAGGTGTGCTGCTGCTCGTCTTCTGAGGTGCAGACAGACAGCAGCTCTGGTTGGGAATGTGGCCTAATTGGTTGGATAAACTGATTTAAACGAACCGGCAGAAGCAGTGATGAAGATGCTCGCTCCTCGCTTGGTATCGGACAAGCGGAAGGCAACATGGATGTTCGAGTGTTTTGGTTATTTTACATTATTGCTGCCACGACAATAACTGCTTTAATTATTAACATCATTATAGGCTGGGGGCGTCCTGAAAGCTTTAAAAGTTCATCAGGTTAAACATCTTTTTAAAAATAGATGATGGTTTTTAAAGCAGCACATTTAAATGCTTTTAGTTCCGTTTGAGTATCTGATGGTCGAAGCGAACGAGGACGTTCTTCCCACCGAGCGTTAAATGAATAAATGCCACTTGGCAAAATTGAAACTCTGGCAACACGCGGATTAGTCTAATGAATTTTATAACAAAGAGACTCTGAGGTTTTAGATATTTTATCCTTTACACACAAAAAGCCTCTGTTAAAAACAAAGGAGAAAGCCTTCATGACCCCAAACACTGCGGTCCAATCAACAGAAAGCGTCTCCTTAATACAAAGAGAAAGGATGACCCCCTCCCAAGGCCCCTCCCACCTCCTACTTCTCCTCCATCTGTTAGTGTCATATCCAACAGGCAAAAGGACACACACACACACACACACACACACACACACACACACACACACACACACACACACACACACACTGACCTAGTCAAGGGAGGGATGAGGTTATCCTTGAATAACACTTAAAGCTAAGTGACGTGTCTCAAAGAGAAAATGACTGTAACATCCGGGAGACAGTTGGAGTTAATTACTGAAGGATTTGCTGCCCTTTTTAAGGCACAAATGAGTCAGATAGTGTTGGTTCATATTGATAATTACAGTACAATAATACTATTCTTGCAGTTTTCTGCCCCTTTATTAGTTGCCTTACGCCAAGATTTGCATTGTATCTGGTTTCCAGCTCTCAGCAGGTCTGATCCAGGTTGATATACTCAGAACCTCACTTACTGGATTCTGCTCTGTTCTGCAGAAAACACAACATGTTTATTTTACTCCAGCATGTTTAAAATCTGCTAGATTTACCTTCAAAATCTCCAATATTAAAGTTCACTTCACTCACTGACCTGCTGTTAAGATTAGAGCATAAATTATCTGCATGACTTTTGAGTATTTCACGGTCGTTTTAACAGCTGTGTGCTCAATTTAACTGAACTTTATCAATGTGAAGAAATAACCCCTCCAAACTTAAAAAGCAGAAATCCCTCTTTGTGTATCATTTGGGTCAAGGCACCAGACAGAGTGAGCGAGACAAAGACACAGAAAGTGCAGCAGGCCGTGTTTACACCGGTATAATATTTGCTGTGAACACCTGAGCTGCTGGAGTACAGAGAACACGTTTTCTCTTCAGGGTTAGGAATGTTTCTGATATTAAACACAGCTAACTGTCCTCACCATGCACATGAAAAATATCACTCGCGTAGATACGAAAAGTTTGAGTCAAGTGATCTTTCCTACTGATACAAATATCTGATCCTTCTTGTTCTACTCGTGTTTGTTTTTTGCTTTTGTCTTTTCCTTAAGACGTTTATCTTTCGCTAATTTAAAAGAAATGAGCATAAAAGTGCTTATTTTCACAGTCAACAGATTTTCCAATCATCAAAGTAATATTGGGCTGATTCTGAATAATTGCTCTTTAAAGATGGTATTGGCCTGTAATGACTGCTCGTCTTTGTTGGTGTCTCCATAATTAAAATAGCTCTTCTGTTTGAAGTCGTGCAGGAATGTTTTTTGTGCAAAGGAAAAATTAATAAGATGCTGCGTTAGCCGAGGAAATGAACAAAATTAAATGAAGAGGGTGATGGAGGAGAGAGTGATGATCTAATTTTATGTCTGGGCGAATGCTGATTTTCACTTGCACCACAACACATCCAATCAGACTCCATTTTTTGCGCATTCAGTTAGCAGTTATTAGTTCCTTGTTACCGGAGGAGTTTTGTATGGGGGTGGGGTGGCAGAGAGCCTGGTCCTGGAGAGAGAGAGAGAGAGAGAGAAAGAGATAGAAAGAGAAAGAGGGAGAGAGACCTCGATGGGGGGATGGTGCGTCTGTGTCAGTCTGAGAGTAATGGGCGTATACGAGTCTCGTTGCTTTCCTATATTTAATGTGCAGCCCCCCCTCACCCTTCCCCCTGAAGCGAGCAGGTTTTTTTCAGCTCCTGCACGCCCCCCCATCTCCTCTGCGCATGTTTAATCAACCAGTATGGTTGCCATGTCAACCGCAGCGCAAAATCTGAGAATAGACCGGGTACTTCAGAGCCGTGACCCACTTACTGTATGTCAACAAATTCAGTGGGACAATAGTGAAAGAGACACATTACACAGATAACCCCTCCGGGCAGAGAGGACGTTACAGGCCAGGTCCAAAAAGCTCAGCTACAGATTTCCTCCCTTTCTTCCTCTCTCACGTAGAGATGAAGAGTGTGAGCAGGACTGCGTGACTGCTGAGCAGGGATGTGTCTTTTGTCTGTGCCAAGTTCACTCCAGGAACTGAGGAGCAAATGTCAGAAGCTCGGGCGAGGAGACGAGGGCTGCTCGTTTGCTTTCAGTTTGCACAGTTAGAGTGAGCTGCTGGGTGGAAAGAGCTGCGATGTCTTGATCTCCAACATTAAAGGCAGCTCGCACCGAGGGGCGTCGGGATTTAAGTTCAGCACAGCTTCTCTATAATAGAACATAATAACAGGCTGTCTTCATATATATGCCTGAATGTGACAGCAAACTGTACAGCTGGATTACATCTTTACTTACAGCAGCCAAATACACTTTCTTATGGACTCTTAGTATTCAGACTCAATTAAAAATGTCTTAATATACTTGAACTATAGTTTTAATGCTCTGTAACTTTGAAATGAGCCAAAACAACAACAATTTTTTTTGTTGTGTGATCCAGTTAAGCATCATGAAACAATCGACTCAAGTGTGCATATTGTTTTCCTAAAACCACAATATCATCATCATTGCAAGGACTGTACTCAAAATTACATCACCGTGTTGTGAACACCTGCTATCTCTTATCTCGACATCTATACCCAGGAGTCATTTCTGACAGAACAATAAGAAAAACCCTGGCAGGTTCTCCGCCAGCAGCTCCAGCAACTTTCATGGGAACAATTGGTGGAACTCCCTCGACTTCTTCTGGGCCGAAGCGATTCAGGATTCAGAAACAATGAGCGAGAGAGAGAGAGAGACGGGTTCTGTTCTGCAGCTCGACCGGAGCTCACCGAGCACTGATACTGTACTCTATTATTATTTTACAGTGGTAAAACTCAGAAACTGCACTGAAGTCATCATGGGACACAGAAGCCTTCACTGAATGTATGAGAAGACCAATTCCATGAAAGCTAATATGCTACTACTCTGGAATAAAGCAGTACAGTCAGAAATGTAATACATTTAATAATAATCAATTATATGTCCTATAAATGTAAGTTTAAAGAGTTACGTGCAGCCAGACCATCAGTCTGACCACAGCCTCCACATTCAAAGCAGCTTCCTCTGATTCAATGCAGATTTGTTCCCAGAGCTTTAAATTGAAGATGCATGAAACGATTATTAAATAGAGAAAGGTACAGTCTGATGATTGTGCATTGTGCTGTGTCTGCAGTGTTTATGCCATGTCATTTGGCAGAAATCTCAGGTGTTTTTATTTAGATTGACAAAAAATATCAATGAGCTTCTCATCATGTAGCAGTTCGCCAAGTCCGTATCCTGATCAAACCGATCAAGCAGAAGGACAGGCGGTGCCGTGCGGAGTGGATTCTTGGCTCAGGAAACGCTAACAGGTGTGCCTTTGTCAGTTTTTCCATTCTGTGAACTCTCCCCCAGAATGCTGTTCGGTTTATTATTATTTTTTTTTTTAAAAAGCAACCCTGTCAAATGCTCATCCGCAGAACTTCTCTGCACAACTTCAATCATTTCAGCTCATGTGTTCACATTAGTGAAACCTGCTTTTTCAACCGCGGGGCTGTTGGTTTGCTTCCCTGTCGCTGATGGCCCCCCCGAGGTACTTAGTGTGTGCTGCTACATTTGGCTAGCAGCTGAAGTGAAGAGCGCCCACCTGGTGCATCTGACTCATAATCTGAGATTTGCAGCCTCAGAGGAGGAAGACGGAAGGACATTAACGTGCTGTGAGTGCACTCATTGACACCTACATGTCTTTTGTGTTGGAGGCTCCTGTTTGCTGTCTATTTGGGTGAAGCATCGGCCTATAACATCATCACCAACGACATTATAGGCCTATTAAATCGTCCTTTTGACGTTTCTAATAGTAGATATAGTAGCTCGTTTGCAATAAAAGCTCCTATAAATCTCTACACAGCGGCCCTCTCACAGGTAAACAACGCTGCGTGACATTCATGAGCTTTTAAAACCGTCATGGCTGCACAGAGACGTCGTCAGAGTGCTCGTGTTTCAGAGATCTTTCGCTTTGAGCAATTTTTGCTTGAATGTTTGTTGTTTCTGACCAAAACTCTGATGTGATCTGTGATGGACTGAGGCTTTCTTTTGGCCGCCATCACATCAACAGAGGCCATTTTGGCCCTTCTCACGCAAGCCCTGGCGGTGTGTTACTTGTGTGTTTTCAGCACTGAACTTTCAGGTCGCAGCTTTAAGTTTTCCTGGATGAGATGGATACATATACAGTATTATAAAGCATTAAATCAAAGTGACATGGAACCAAACCTGACAGGGTGACCGTGCTTCGTTAGAGCAATCATTCCGATCATCTGTCTTCAATAACCAGTGAAGAGGCTGACAGTGTTCAAGTCAGCCGTTTGATAAAAGACCCACATGGTTAGGTGACCAGTGAGCCCTGATACCTTCCTCTAACACGTCTGTCTCACATCCTGTCACGCTTTATCAACCAGCAAATCTGCTGAATGTTCTGCCGGCATCATATTGTAGCTTGGTGATAACCTGGTTATAAATCTTGAAGACATTGATTTTTATGACACTCCTGGTCACAGACTGTACTTCACGTTTGTACGAAGGCATAAACTGAGTTACTGTCAGATTAACTTTTAAAGCGTCTCACTGTGTGTGGTGTAACCCTGAACTTTCAGCTGGCCTCAAAACTTTTCACTCTTATCACGCAGAAAAAAGCTTCTGTAACCAAACATCACATCGCTGTTTTGTCTCCACACTTATATGTACATTGTTATTCAGACATTAAACATCCAAACAGTGAAATGCAGTCACATCAGTAATAATACTGGTGAAAACAAATCATTCAAATCACTCAAAGAAACAGATCTGACATTTGTGGAGATTCCATATTCGAACTCTTTTTGAATTGTGGGAATGTTCACAGATTACAACACAGCAAACATCAGTCATAATCAGGTTATATGTGGGTATGTGGACAATTCTTTACCCCTGAACACATCGTACATGTTATCACGAAGCTTTTCTCCCTGCAGGAGTTTAAGACAATGACATCATCTGGTGTCATCTACGTTCATCTCTTTCCTCTGACTGACTGGCCCTGATTTTACAGTCTTTTAGATATTCTCAAGAGAAGGTGTGACAGCGAGCCAGTTTCAGTCACACGGATCTCTGCAGCATGCGAGAGAACACAAATGAATTCTCGTCTTTTTACAAACCTCAGCTTGGCCCAAATCAGTGGCCATGCCATACAGAGATGCATGCACAGCTTGCATGGCTGCATCTTTCAGTTGGCTGAGCATTCGCGTTCGTGGCCAAGGCTGACAGATTCTGCTTTCTGAACAGCGATGCCTGAGTACACACCTAGTAATGGCGACTGAGAAGTATTGGATCAGACTCAGTTAGGCTGGCAGAGCATATGCCAAACATCCCAGAGAGTCATGACTGATCTGAGAACAGGTTCTGGATGTGCATCAGTGACATACAGTCAAACATCTCTCTCTCTCACCTCAGTAGATTATGCTGCCTGTATTCTCTGTCACTCCTCTCTTTCCCTCCATCTCTCACAACTCGCTGTGTCTTCTTCTACTCAGTGTCTGTCAGTCGGACTCTTCCTGTCTGTCTGTCTGTCTCTCTCCCACATTCTCAGACACACTGAAGTATTCCTGCCTTACTGAAATGTCATCAGCGGGTGAAAAGAGAATAGATGATGATCACACTTGGCCACTGTCATGGCAACTGTTTGTTCTGCTGTGTGTGCCTGTGAGGGGTGAGGAGGAGGAGGGAGGGGAGGGCGCAAACACAAACACTTGAAGTCATGTCTGTCACATGAGGTCCACCTGAGACAGAGGTGTGTTCTACAGTACTGGACTGGATCAGAACACGGTGCGCCCCTGCAGCCAGTCACACACTCACTCTCTCGCATCCACACTGAATCATTCATGCAGGGAAGACGCTGGTCGTGTTGGGGATGTGTGTGATTATAAATAGTGGTTCCACTCTGCACAAAGCAAACACTGCCCCCCCTCCTGAGGGAACCACAGCATCCCCCCTGTCCCTGCACCAAAGCTGCGCTGTCTGGACACAAAGGAGCGAACCTAGACGCTGATGGATTCATGAGTTTGGGACGGCTTGGTTCGGCTCCTCACGCTCCGTGTTTCCCCTCTCAGCCGTCACGACAGGCGTGAAAGCCTCATCAGGCAGACAAAGACAGTGCAGCCCTCTCTGAGCCGGCTCACACCCCTCCGAAGACCCCAACAACACACACAGACGTGCACCCTCCGCTGGAGTGCTGACACTCATGTGGACAAAGGAATTACCACCAACAGCTGCTCCCCTGCTCAGAAAGGGAAAGGCTAACATGTCTGCAGAGATCAGCTGATCAAGACTCTGTCAGATCTAAAGAAATCTACACAAACATGCAGAGGAAGACTTCCTTACCCTTCTGGGTCTGCCCCTCATCCATGTCTTCTTCCATCCTGCAGGTTCTGTTTTACAGCAACGAGATATTCAAAAACAAAACGGGTTGCAGGTTCAAAACCTTATTATTATTGTTATTATTATTATTTCAATGGGTAGTCCACAGAGCGCTTCCGCTTCCCTTCCCTCTCCTGTCTCACTCTTCTTCTCTCTGATGTCTCTGCTGTCAGCTGTGGTTTCTGTCAAGCGTCCGAGCGATGCGAGGATCACTGGCTCTTTGTGCTGCTGTCCATAGCGAGCTGCTGTGGCAAGTGCTGAAAACCCTCCCTGGTCCCTGGTGGAGGAGGAGGAGGGGAGGAGGAGGAGGAGGAGGAGGAGAGGAGGAGGGGAGCGGGGGGGCTGTATGGAGCAGAGGGTGGTCTCTCTGTTGGGCAGGACAGCGCATGTGTGACGGGCGGAGGAAGGAGGGGACACGCAGCCGGAGCGGCAGGTGTGTGAAACATGTACAACTAAGGCAGAATAGAGTCCAGAACTTCAGACTGGACCATGTCCAAACGGGGCGGGGGGGGGGGTCTCTCGAGTGTGAGGGTGTGGGTGGTGGGGTGGGGGTCACCATTTCTTGCCAGGCTCACAATAAACACCCCTGTGTCTCAGACAGAATGGTTCGGCCCGTCGCCCCCACCCCTGCACTGACTCTACCGCATTAACTCAACCTCTCCTTAAATAAGAGGGGGGGGGGGGGACATCTGATTTCAAAATGGGATTCTCCTAATCTTATTAGTCATACAGATTCAATTATACCATCACCAAGGAGCTGTCACTGGGCTCTTATCATGTAAATGCACAGTGTGTGTGCAGACAGACTCCGCACGATGCTCACGCTGACTGATTTTAAGATTTAAACTCCAGGATCATTTGGTCTCTGATGGGTTAAAGTTTCACAGTTTATGGTTTGTCATGAAATTCTTTGGACAGCCAAAGTATTGCTACTTATCTGCATTCCACCCCCAAATTTAAATTTCAGGTGGCACACATTTAGTCATCGGTTAATTGCCCGAGAGTGTTTTTCCACTGTTACAGAAGACTTGCATGTTAGATTCCATATTGAGGACAGTGTCATGTATCTGTGAAGGTTGTGCAAAAGTTGTAAGTAGCAAGCAGTGCAGCTAAAACACATGAATCAATGCATGAGTCATAATTTGATGCGATACAGAAGTAATAACTCAGAAGGTGGCTGATAAAGCCCAAAGGTTAAACATCATAACAGATGTATTGACACACTGAGCTGAGGGAGGAATTAGAAGATCGTTGAGGAACATTAAATTGCTTTGGTGTGAAATGTGCTTTATAAATAAAATCTTGACTCGGATTATGGACAGATGGGTTCATGGATGGATGATCCGACAGGTGGATTAGATGAAACTTTAATGATCCCTGTGGGGAAATCGAGCTTCTGCTGCAGCAGAGAGCCGGAGAGCAGTCAGGAAGGAAGTGAGTGAAGAGCTCTGAGAGTGATCAGTAACCGCCCGGCCTTAAAGATGTGGTAAATAATACAGGGATGGATCGGTTCATCGAAACACCACTTTGTGATTGATGGGAATTGCTTTTAGAGGGATGGTTCAGATCATCAGAGGCTGCCTGCCTTATTGTTAAGATAATGGATGGTGACTTCCTGCAGCATTACTGATGCAGAAACGTGTTTAGAGAGATCTCCTCATCCTTCACCTCCATGTTGGCCTCTCGTGTGTCCACGCTCACAAAGAAACTTCACTTGTAGAACTATACGATGATCTTGATTATCTTCTTTGTTGTAATTATGCCTATATTTCAATATGGATGCAATAATTTATTGATGTTAAAATGTAATGCTTTATTAATGTTTGATTACTTAATGCAACATCTTTAATTAATAATTCAATTAGCCTTCTGTGGCATATCGTCTAACCACATGGTTAGCCTCCTGTGGGCACTGAGCAGCGGCGTGAGGGACGGCGGTGTCTGTGTGTCTGGTCTGCTGGCGTGTTTGATGGTCTCTGGGTTGGTCGGTCCACCACTTTACAAGCTGAAGTGGTTTCCACCTTGTGCCGCGCTGCAACAAGACGACCTCGCCTCAGTCTTCCCTCTGCTGGCTGCTAGACATGCAGGAGACCCTCAACAGAGCAAGTGTTGATTGTACAATATAAAGACTTTTAGATAATGAAATCATCAGTGTTTAGACTGGTTCCATGTACAGCTGACTTTTATCATGAAGTCTGTCTGCTTCCAGGCACAACATCTCTGGAGAAAATGAACATTGACTGGCAATCCAGTCAGGCTGGCAGCCTGGCACCATTTCTATCTGCTTCCATGTCTCCACTGTAGACTAAATTAATGCACAAACTCACGTTTCATGCTGCTTTGGGGAAGAAGGGAACAATCCAGTTGTTTTTGTGACAGCTGCGCCGACAATAACAACTTAGAAACGCTAGCGGGGCGGAAGCAGTCTGGTTCCATTTTGAGTTGTGTGATTTTGCAAACTGAAAACAAAACAGGCTTTAGGCACAAACATTCTGTAAACGCTTGAACAGATATTTCTATCAGACAGAACTGCGGGAACCTTCCTTCACAAACACTGTAGCAGTGTGGATCACAGCAAATGTTCCAGCAGATGAGATGAACTGACTTCTCTGCCTCACTCCGTCTTCATCTATGGTGTTTATATCGTTGAAAATAATATGAAATACTGATGTCTGATATCCAACACAGACTTATTTAACTTTGTGTCTTGTGTGTACTTTGCTGCAGGTTAGTGTCCTGCAGTTTTCAGGTGCAGTTGGTGATATAGTTGTGTCGGTACTGGCAGTAAAATGCTAACAGCCCAGTGCACATACAAATATAAAGAAAATTTGTAAATCTAGAGGGGGATGCTCGGTGTCAGCTACTTGACCAATAAACCAACAGACAAATGCCTCTTCAGGGAAAATCAAACTGGAATGTGCTCCTACAAACTGAAGGTGTACGGGGGCTTGAGTTTCAACAGGTTATAGAACAAACACAGTTTCTCCACTAGAACGACACGAGGCAGATAAGAAAACACAGCAAGGTGTAAACAGAGCGGAGAGGCCGGCAGTCTAAGGAGACGAGGTTCTCAGTGGGTCAGGGTCAGATCCAGAACGAGGGTGAGAGCCACCTGGGTGTTATTCCCCACCTCCTTTAAGCCTTTACAAAAGGGCGTCGTCACTCCCTGATTGGCTGAGAGGGAAACACACCAAGCTGCTTCCACTCCTCCGTCAGGACACAGGTGATCTGAATCCACTGCAATCAGCCCAGAAGACTCGGCCGAAACAAAGAAAGACAGTAAGTCTGAAACAACAGAGCTGATACAGTTTGGTCTTGCACACATTAAAATATCATTATTATTAATTAATAACATTATTAATAAACATTATTCTGTCTGTAGAGGTTCATTCTGCTGCAAAGTGTTGTTGAGATACAGTACGAGCGACTTCTCGAGATGCTCTGTGTGGTTGTAATACTGAAATACTGAGCAGAGAACGCTGCGTGCACGCAAGACTTCTTCTATCTTTGGACCCAAAAGACAGTTGACCTTTACCTTCCTGTCGGCACTGCCCTTTCTATTGTGAGTCTAATTCTAGCAGGTTGGCTCACTGCTCTTGAGGGCGAGCGGTGCAGTTCTGGGTATTGTGGTCACTTGTTTTCACTGGATGGAGGAATTTAAGCTCCACTTTTCATTCTGCTTAATAACCTGTTCAAGTCCAGCTCATATAATCAGTTGGTTATGTTTCCTGTGTCAGTCGTCATTAATCATGAAATAGAAAATGAGTTAGAGTCCCACACTTCTGTTGATACTGTATTTTAATTTTTGTATTGAATGTTTCTGACCTAAATAAAACATTTGGAGTATTGCTCTTGTTGTTATTCACACAGTAATGACGTCTCTCAGTGAATGTTGAATTGTGTTCCAATCTAATGAATGATGTTTTAATATTTGTTTGAGAGGTATTGTTTGCATGTGGCACGTAAAAAAAAATAAAAATAAAAAAATAATGCTCATTTGCACTTAATTAGCTTTTGTCTCCTGAGATTTTGAAAATGGAGAACAACAGGAGCCGGCAGCCCGGCACTGACTCACGCATGGTTACTAAATTGGAAATATGTAAATAAATAAAAGCAGTTCATTAGTGGATACTGAATAAATACATATAAATACTGGAATCTGACATGCACACACACAGAGTGCCCCACCCTTCGCCTGGATAACATGGCCACACGGTAGCTTACCATGGCTTTGTTAATAGAGGTGGGAGATTTGCTGTGGGGGAATGGGGGAGGGCTTTTTTTTTCTAGGGGAATCCTTAGCTTACAAAGACTCACAATCTCCCCTCCTGGCTCGGCGTGTTCCTGTCTGTGCTTCCAACAAGGCACTGACCCCCCCTCCCCCCACCGCATCCCCTCGTCTTCGCCACTAGAGCTTCCTTCACTCTGTGGGTGCCACGACAGCGATAGGAAAAAATCAGCAGATGGTGAAACACTTTCTTAGGGCATTTCAGGCAACCCTCGGTTTCTAAGATCAGTTGCCTGACATCTTGGATTTTCATCACAAATTGCTACATTTGTTTTGTGCATGAATGTAAATATGTATTTAGCATCATGAACAAATGTGCTTGCATCACTAATTTTTTTTTTTTTTTTTTTTTGCAGGCATGCACGTGCAGGTTAGAATCGTGCAGTCACTGCCTGTGCTCATGACCAACAGAAGGAGCCAAAGAAGCTCACAGTAAGCTTATTAATGTCTCCTGGTCGCTCTCCAGTATGGGCTTGCTAGTTGCCATAGCAACCAGGCCCTAGATATTGTTCAGCGAGAGAGGCGTGAGGATGTAGAATAAATATAAACATCACGATGTCGCCATGGCGGGTGCTTTTTATGTAAAGCAGCTGATCTTATTTGTGATTGTCAGCGCATTATAAAAACTGTAGCTAATCTGTCCAATACAGTACATTTATTATTTTGCATTTGTCTGATATCTCCTGCAGCTGACTGTAGTAGTCGTGCCTCTCAGTCTGTTTTTTTTTTAATTTTAAGTAAACACCAATGTATCCGAGTGTGAGGCTCAACACTGAAAATCCAGATTCCAATGCTCATTGCCCAGTAGCCTGCAGAAATCAACAGGCGTCAGTGCTCTGTGTGTTAAGTGCTGATGTGTGTTCACGCCCAGTCAGGCTGAGAGAAATCAAAAGACGCTGAAAGATTAAGGAGGTCAGGTTTTACAGCTCCAAGGAGGGAGGCAGGGAGAGAGGCTTCCACGGCCATTGACTACCAGGGAAAAAGGGATGGGCTGCTTTCCAAGCGACCACGAGATATATTATCGGCTGGTCAGATGTCAGATAGCCACACTTACCCCCATGAGGTGGCTGATCGATATTTATAAAAGAGGTTACGGTTCAACTTTTTTGTTTCCAGTTTCACACGGGCTCTTGTAATTGTTTATTTTTGCATTTGACCCAAAAGAGTAAAATGCCAGTGTATCACTATGTCAGCATTAAATCTAATGGTCATCTGTGGCTAATAGACTGTTGTGGCTGTGGAGAGATCATATCACGCAGCATTGTCCCATCTCTATTGAAAGCCCAGGCTCTCAGACCACATGAGAAGCCAGGCAGTCAGCCAGAAACACTTATCATCCTGTCATCCGTTTTTCACTAGCTTCACAGCTCAATTGTACTGTACACTGAGCATCCACGAGTGCTGGGAGATTTGGGGCCAACAGAGTGATCTCAATCTAAGTGAAGCTGAGTGGCTCTGGCACCAGAAAAACACTGAATAATGTTCTCCACCAAGTACGCAAAAACAAATACACAAAGGAGGAAACAATATCATTTGTTTTGCAAATGTGTGTTATTCTTTTTGTGGATCTGCCACAGATTATCATGGTTAGAAATACACTGGGTTAGAAAAACATACCCCTTAAAGGAAGAGTCACCCGAGTCCAAAGCACTCCTCAGGCACATGTGATTACATGTCTGTTTAAATACATGTACGCAGTGTTAAATAAACCACAAAACAAGTCTGTAAATGCTGACTGATAACAACACCTACAGAGCAAGACCAAAAATTAACATGTTGTTAGTAAATGTAGTAAACTGAATGCAACTCATATGTCTGTGGAACAATACAGTATAAAAGCAAACACACAATTTCAACTTCAACCTGTATGTGACTTTACTGTCCTTGAAGATGAATTGCATATTTCATGTGCCAAGTTGAAAGAAGCTGTTGTCGCATCCCATCACAAAATCACCAACCTTGAGCAGAATATCTCTCCTGTAACTGGCTTGCAACGACTAAATTATTTAAATCATAAAAATGTGTCTCTCGGGATGAAACGTCTGAAGTGATTTCCATAAAGAATGCACACATAAGATGATCCAACAGTCCTGAGGTGAAAGGGCAAAACATATGGTGCCGTTAAAGCTGACACACAGAATTTCATCTGTCAAGTAAGTAATCCATCCAGAGAACCAGGATAATAATATGAGCCGGAAGTTTGTGGCTGAAATTCTCGACTTTGTTCAAACTTAATAGAAAGTGTCATCCTTGGGCTCTTAAAATGCTTAAAAATGAAGTCATGATAAGCATAAACATCAGGAAGAGCTAATACAAACCCCTCATCATTAGTTTTAACTTTAATTCTGTCATAACCAGAACAGTTATGGAGCGATCAATACTTCATTATCAGAGATACGGGAGTTATTCACTTATTCACTGACAGTTTTACTGAATATTTCACAGATAAATGCGAAACATCTTGAAACTTTGGTGACCAACCAGTGGCTAAAAAATGTTGAGCATTATTGAGAAGAAAGCTTCCATGTTTACATGTCACAGTGGCTGGGTCCAAATCTGGCAAACCAATTTATAAATCCATTATGAGGATTAGTTACCCGAGGGGGCATCAACCACGGCGAAAGTAATGAGCTGCGACATATATTTACAGCATTTGCCAGGTGGCTGATCATAATTTCTGTCTGTCTGCTACCTCAGTGATGGTAAAGGAGGAAGATGCATGTTTAACAGAGCGGGCAACACACACACATCAACAGTATGAGGCCAGTCCATTCACCGCCATCTACTCATTTTTTTCCTCTTTTGTCAATGGTGCACCTGCAGCAGTGGATTTGCTCGTGACTCAATGCTGCCACCTACTGGTGCAAACAGGCATCGCTGTAACATGATGGAAGACGCTCAGTAAATTACACAAGCCCAGAGAAACATTACGTCATCTGTCTTTCAGAACAAATTAAACTCCGGCAAATATTTGTGTGGCATGATGGTTAAAATTAGGCAATTCTGTTGCATAACTGTGAAAAATGCATCAACATCACTGCATCATGTGACACAGAATATAATAAGAGAGCACAGCTCCTCATGCAGTTACTCTAATGTTTAACCAGGGAGCGTCTGACAGGCTGGTGCACCTTAATCTCCTTAAAGGGAACAGCAGCTCCCCTCCATGTTGACGAGGAGCACGGCTCTGAAAAGGAGGAAATTAGAAAACATATTGGTTAAATGCAGTAATACAAACAATAATGCAAGAACATTTATATCGTTACATAATTTGGTCTGTGCACAAGGTGTTTTTGCACAAAGTGAAGAAGTAAGTTTAAACATTTACAGCATGAACTCATGGTGACAAACGACCACTGAGCTTTGCCTTCAAATTACAGAATGCCTGTGAGGGGTAAAATATTACCGAACTGAGCAGTGAGTAATTACAGTTATTCCTTATTTAAGTTTATTACTGCGTCTCAAGAAACTGTCACAATTTGCCTCAAACATTAGAATCTGCTTCACCCAAATGATGCACTTGAGCACATTACACAATCAGTATTCTCTGACACATACGTGATGCCGTGTCGGCAGATGAAGGGCTGTCACTGCACTCATCACCGCGGCTGGATGACACGACATTTTTGTCTGCCAGCTGTCCCAGATTAGGCTTCACTTTAAAACGTCCTGTCAACAAAACGGAGAAACAGTCAAAATTCGGAGAAAAGCAACATATGAGGTACAGTTGCAGAGATTGTTAAAGTTTTTTTATGTCTCATTTCCACAACTTTGTTTGCCAACACACTGTCAGTCCTTATGACTTGTGTTTACAACTCTTGCATCATTGTTACAGTGAGGCCCAGCGCTTCAGTGTGACGTTATCTGACATGATTTGGACCAAAGGTAAAAGCAGAAACCTCATAACAGCACCATATATTTGTCCCCAACAGAAAGCTGCAGAACTCACTGGGGTAGAGAACCCTCTCTGCTGCTTTGTGCTCCAGGTGTCTGTGGAGGATGACTTCTGCCTTCCTCTGGTTTGTGATGATGTCGGGCTCAGCCATGATCTCTGTCATCGTCAGGTTGTTCTTGATGGCTTTGGACGCGGTGGAGCGGGCCACCGCAGGCAGAAACTCCTGGTACTCCTGGTCAGTAAAATCTGGCTCTGGGATCTGAACATATCTGACACTGAGAGGGGAGAATTAAAAAGATTAGAATACCTACAGGTAAATGAATACTCTTCAAACATCAGAGACAGTGTTTCCATTTACTCTGAAATTACATCGAGTAAGTAAGGAAACTACGTGACGCAGAGTTTCTGACCTGGAAGTTATTTTTCATTAATGTCATCGGTTCTGAATTATTTCCACACTGTGCACTGTGTACCATCTGACTGGCATCCTTTTGTGTGCATTAGAAGCCATTTGGTGGGATGTTGACGACTTTCTTTCGCCGCCCACAAATTGTAATTAAGATATCTTTGTGATCCAGATTAAGTCATTGCAGAGTATCAGCATCCTTTCATTCTCAGTAGGAATACGAAGCAGTGATGTGTGTAAGTTGTAATAATAGCAATTTCCCTGATCTTTCAAGCAACATGAGCATTAAATAAAATCTGAAAGTAAAAATTAACCCCACTTACACTCCCAATGTATAGTTTTATATCTAGTTTTTATAAGAGATACCGACAACTAATAATTATTTGCTTCTCACAGCCAATACCAATAACCGATTTTACTTTAATATTGCTGCAAATCAACTTTCAAGGTGCATACTGCCACACACTGTGTGTAAATGCTGCACTCGTTAAGTCAAAGAAAACAATTTGGCTTTGGATTTATCTGTTAAATATATATCGTGCATCCCCAGTTTTTATGGATCCTGGCATAAGCTTAGAAATTCAGCATTTATCAATAAGCGTAATGGCTCAATATAAAACAGGGCTGATAAAAAACCTGAACGCTGGGAACCTAACATCACATAAGCTTGAGAGCTTCTTTAAATGATGTCAAACAAAATTGTAAAAAATCTTGAAACACAATAAACCAACTTGTTTTCTAACCTCTTGTAAAGGTGTATGAACCTTTTCTGCCTTGTGGAGGAAAGAAAAGAGCAAATTAAGTTTGGAATGACAGACTCAAGCTATTACTTCCTGCCCTGCTCCCAATCAAACCTGAACCTTACCTCCTGTTAGTCAGGACGGTATAAACCTCCTGCAGCAGGAGCTCAGCTGCTCCTGGTTTACAGTGGATGGTTCCATCAACGACCTCTTTCATCAAGTGCAGATTCTGTTTCTGCAAAGACTGAGACAGTCAAAACTTTAAGTGATTATCTGACTCAAACTTCATGTCTCTGAAAATATGTTAATGAGTTTTGTGCTGGTAGTTAGAGCAACATTTAAATGTTTGGGTTTGACAACTAAAATGTGCCACTGATTAATGCAAATGCAGCACGTTTGCATCTGTAAATGAAAACTAATCAGTATTAACTGCTATATTTTTTAAAAAGGCATTTGAACCACATGCCAGCTGAACTGAACAGAGAGACATTTGTTCTCTGCTCATTATATTTTGGGACGTTTCCCTCCTCTTACCCTCTCTATCTGGCTCCAGTTCCTCTGTTTGGCAGAAAGTGATGTTCCTTTGTCGTATGAATGAGCTGAAAAGTCTTGAGGGTAATAATGAGAAAATATCTCTGCCACAAGGTAACCATTGGAAAAATCTCTGGAAATAAAGCGCAGGGGAAAAACAGACTGAGCATATTTACTCCACCGGTGAATCCACTTTGTACAATTTGCAGACTTGGCAGGATCGGAGAGCCTTAATGTTTGTGTTGTGTAATCTTTAATTACTCTTCCCATTAGGCTTCACAATATGGTCAAATAATCTACAATTACAGTTGTGTTGACAGATGTTGTGCTATGATTTGTGATTGATTGGGAGAATCATTTGAGCATCACAGTTTTCATTCCTACTGATAAAACTGTTCAAATAATGATGTAATATGTGATATTTGTTGGTGTTTGTTACATCTGGAGAACAAGATTATCAGGCCCGATCATCTCTGGACCAGAACCGTATTTGTTTTTGTCACTAATTTGACCCTTATTAGAAAAATGCAGCTTCTTGTCATCTGGATATCGCACATACTTTCTATTAACACAGTCCATTAGTCCAAGGAACTTGAGTTAAATTACTTGGAGAGGTAAATTAACTCATCAGTACATTGCAGATACTCAAGTAGTGAGGTAATGCTAACTACTGACCACCTGTTGACCTGTTTGCTATGTGTGGGAGAGCTGTTAGCCTGTTTGGAGATTATACCGGTCAACAGACAGCTTGATGTTCAGTTCTGGTAAAACTGGGTTAAATTTAACTTTCGGCTGCTTCTGTTAAGATAGGAAACGTCATAGATACAGACGTGTGTGTGTGTGTGTGTGTGTGTGTTAGCTAGCTACAGTGACCAGCCAAGCTAGCTATCCAACTAACTTTGGCACTGTTGTTACTGCATGTTACAGCTAACACCGATATTTAACACCAACACAATAATAACAATAATAATAATAATCATGCCTGTAAACGGACTTTTTAAACTAAATCCATCCCGGGTAAATGTATCAGTGCTTACTGCGAGCTGTGTACTGACAGTTAGCTTAGCTTAGCATAGCCTGACTGATGTTTTACCTGCGGACATTCTTCGGATAAAACGACAACTCGAGGCCGTGCAGCCATTTCACGACTTCTCGTGGCAGTCCTGTCCTTTTGGGCGGATGTGGATACGACATAATGATCAAATCTAGGTGTCAAACTATGTTTTTTATAGTTCAAATCATGCCTGAGTAGTAAAAACATCCACCTGTTTCCTCTTTGTTGACGTTACCATGGCGACTTGGTAGAGAGTGTGACGTCAGCATCAATGTTGACTGAGGAATGCCCTCAAATTAACAACAAGCCAATTAAATCCACAACTGAGACAATACTATTAATACATGGATCAATATATATGTGCAGTAATGTGATAATGAAACTGTGAAACAGTGTGTGTGAACCTCAGTGTTACAAAATGTTACTCATGTTTCCTCATGTGAGTTTTATTTATTATGTCTTGGGAACTTTATTTAAATGCAGTGTTGGAAACAAACTCTCCTCCTGCTCACACTTTGTAAACATCTCAGCCTCCTCCAGTCGTCACTGCTCAGTAATCCAAGCTTAAACCTTTCAACTGTATTTGTTTTCCACATTTTTTTTTTTAAATCAATAATTCTCTCACTGCACTTCTCAGTCAACCATCATTAATCACCAACACTGCATATGTACAAAGAGACAACACATGTTGGAATGCACCGGGTTTCTAAATAGTTTAATCATCTAGTTTTCAGCACTGCATTAAATAACAAATGTGAATACTCACTCACATATATTGTGCATTTATAACATTGTGCATCACTCTCTGGGAGTAAATTTAAATGAAGGAATCTTCTAAAGACAGCACACCGGAAGTGAAAGTAATCATTTATATATTATGTTTATAGACTGTTGTTTATCCAGAAAAGGCTAAATCTTTACAAACCCCCTGCAGGCCAGCTCAACACACCTCTGTACTGTCCACTCTGTGATTAAACTCAATTAATTATTCCTACCACTGCATTAATGAGTAATTAAAATTAAAAAGGTGGGAAGAGTTCATGGAGTTCTGAAGTGCTCTCTGTGTCTCGCCTTCCTGTCATTGATACTGCAGGTAGTTCCTGAGCCGGTTGGGCAGAGGAAGGTGGGAGAGGAGGTGGAGTCTGTCGCGGCCGACGCAGCTCCTGATGCACTGACGACACATCTGGCTCAGCAGCCGCGGCGTAGCTGTGAGAAAGAGACGAACAATCGTTACATAAGATGGTTCTCATGAGGAGATTACGAGCAAAAACAGACAAACAAACCAGAGCTTTGCCACAAGCTGAGATGAAAGGATGAATTATCTGTAGTCGAAAGTCTGCACTCTGCTTACAAAAGCAACTTCGTACCTTCGTAGAGCAGCAGGAAGCCCTCTGTTAAACTGCTGGGTGGAGCCACATCCACCGGCCTCTGAAACTCTGTGTTCCTGGCATTAATGTCTGCACCAAAGTCCAGCAGCAGCTTCACTACGGCTGTGCTGTCCTGTTCTGCAGCTGCGTGTAAAGGTGAATCCAGGGACCTGCCCTTCTGGACGTTTGCACCTGTATGCAGGGAAATTCATTCACGACAATCAGATACATTCACTGTTAAATATCATCCATAAATGTTCTTCACTGTGATCCCAGAGTTACTGTGTGACTTTATTTTCTCATTTACAGCACATTTTTATTTACCTGCCTCCCCCTGCTGCCCTTGTCTTCCTATCAATTTCCTACATCTCCCATAAATTGGTTTCAACAGCTCTGAAAGGACGTGAACTTGTTACTTTCAATCATGCAAGAAATATTGGTGTACAAATAACTTTGAAATCGTGGTCAGTCAGCTGTGGGCGATGTGTGACAGCTGTGCCACTCCATCCTCAAATTGAATTGTCCTTATTTGATCTCTGGAATAAGACTGAGCAGTTTCGGAAAGAAGCTGACAGACGAACATCCACCGCTGATATTTAGCCTTGCGTGGATGATTTACATAGTTGCCAAAACATACAGCTGTTGCTGCTGGGCTGGAAATGCCTGTCAAGTAATTTGCAATTAGGTACTTCATCAGGAAAAGTGACTGGACTCTGACTTAAGGCAAAAAACAAATGTGTTCAAATAATCAAATTACTGTTTGTTTAATGCAGAATTATTGTGTGTTAGCATCTAAACGCTTTTTCATTCATGTGTCCTCGTCTGTGTACAATAACTGTTTGTGTATCTGTGTGTGTGTGTGTGTTTATTACAGGATGTCTGCCCGTCTGAATGGCGATGTAAAGACACACATGGTACTCGAGCTGACCTTCCCTCAGGAGCTTCCTGGCACACTCCAGCTCTTGGCAGACGCAGGCTGTATAGAGCGCTGTGCCCAGGTGAGGAATGTCCATGTCCACATCTGCCCCCCAAGTCACCAGAGCCTCCACACAACCGTAATGACCTGTGGGAGTAATGGAGCATGAAGACGGTAATCAGTAAGTGACAATGCGAGATAATTCTCCAAGCTGTCTGCTGGGGTCACGTTGGGATTTATTTTTAAAAGCGGTTTTGTCACAGAGCGGCCGTGGAAGGAAAGTGCTTTATGGCACAGCAAAGGACAAAAAAAAAAGAACTTACAGCCACTGTAAACTCTAACTGTCAGAGCTGGACTGTTAAATCGCTTCATGTTACCGAGTGGTAATGTTGTAATGTCAGGATGTTGAATCAGCTGCTAAGACGGATAAATTAGTAATGGTGAGTCGCATAAACTGAACTTACTCACTGCTGCACATCACTGTTAAGATGTCCAATGCTTCTAAAGAAAGCTACTTGATACGTTAGTTAATGCATAATATTTTGTCAGTATTACCTTTGCTTGTAGCTTCATGGATGGGTGAGGGATCGTAAACAAGCCGCTGGGGTTTTGCTCCATTTTCCAGCAGGATTTCAGTGCATGCCACACTTCCCACTGTACAGGCGTTGAACAGAGGGGTGACTCCATCAATTGTAGAGGCGTTGACCTGTAAACACATTTTTTTAACTGTTATTTTTAGACCTTGTTTAAGTATGCAGGTTGACTAATAGCAACTGCCTGAGGGAACAGTTGAAGGGGAAACAACAGCTTAATAGCTCTACAGTGACTTATAGAAGAACATCAGTACATTGCTCATTTGCTGCCCCAACCCAGATTTTCTCATCCGTGGAAATGACATTTGACCTGTGCAGCGTACCAACATTAAAAGGCCAATACGTGACTTACATTTGCTCCTGCATCAATGAGAGCTCTAGCACAAGCGACATGGTCTCCGACACAGGCCTCGTGAAGGGGTGTCACATGGTCTATGGTCAGAACATTCACACTGTGACCCTGGAAACAGCCACAGACATTTTGATGTTTTTGATTAGGTGAAACATGACCTCTGTCAACCTCTGTTGGTGTACACCATGAACTGCAAGAACAGAAGTGAGGCTTAGCTTCTTTTTTTTTTTTCTTACTAAACAGACCGTCTCTCCTGGTTGTCCTATGGAGGTACGATTGTTAGTAATTGACAAACTCCAGCATGCAGTACAGTCACATCTGAACACAAGTGATTCATAAGCATGCTGATTAAAGTGCAGAATCAGATGCCGGTCTGGTAAAAAGCTAATCACCATATAAAATGCTGTCGTGATGTTACTGCTCTGTCTGGAGCTCGACTGAGTTGAGAACAAGGCAATTTTGTCTTTGTAGCTGAAATGTCTTCCTCACTTGAAGCCGACTCTTCAATCTGTGAGCATTTGAAGATGCAGGAGGGAGAAGAGAGGATTCCAATCTCCTTTTTATGAGTTTTTAGTCTTTATTTATTAATTTATTAGCCAAAAAGACTGTACATTACGGTTATTATGTTCATATTAGCTACCAAGATTTATTAGTTTACTTCAAAGACGTGTTTCAGTGCTGCATTATTTAAGTTGGTGAGTCAAGCTATCGTAAGCTGCTTTTCATAAGTGGCTTTATTAGAAGAAACTTTTAGTTCGTGCTGATATCACCGGCCCCTGTGGACAAAACAACCCTCGGTGTAAAGATCTACTCCGTCTACAACATTTGTTTTTGCAGCATGTGAAAAGGAAGATGGAACTTATTTCTAGGAACTATTTTTTCTTTCTTAAACACAGTTGTTGTCAGGTTACATGATGATGAGGTAACTATCTGCTGCTGTGGAAGATTCATGACTGTAATATGAAGTTTGTTTTAGTAGCATTGTTCTGACACCTGGGTTACATGTTAGTTGAATAACTGATAACTGACGATTATATTCACTGTCAAAATCAACAATTCTCTTGTAAATAATCAGTTTTTTGGTAATCAGTGTTTCTTACAGACCAACATAAAGAAAGAAAAATAGAAATCTAATAAAAATCTTGCCCTGATTCACAGATAACTGGATCTGTTGAGGGGCATTAAGAATTATTATGTATTATCTTCTCGCTGATGTCCTTGTGTGTTTATGTAGGTCATACAGACGCATTATTATTAAACCATTTCATAACCAGTAAAATCTTCTTGCAGACATTTACAACCTTTTTGCCTTTTGTAACTTTCAACCTGTGCAACAGCAGAACTGCACAGAACCAAATATTCGAAAAAGAGGAAACTATTGCCTCAACAGTGTCATAGACCTGTTTAATGTCAGCCTCTCCTCACTGGTTTAATCATACACTGTCATGATAGTCTTCCCAGTAAGAGAGAAAGATTCTCTCAAAACAAACTGAAGCCTTGACTTAAATGTAGGAATGCCAGAGGTTAGTGCTGACAGCGAATGGAGGTGTGAAAGGGCAAATTAGAGGAGTGCAGGTAATCCCAGATAATCCTCCTGACTCTTTACTTTCATCTCAACCTATTTTCTTCAACACCTAGACCAGGAGGCACTGATACAAAGTGAATTTCCCCAGGGACAGTTACATCAGACCGCATGTGTTCAGATGAGTTGATGCAGACGACCCTCCCAGAGGATCGACTTCTCATCACCTGTAAAATGAGGGTCCTCAGAGCGAGGAGGCGGCCGTGACTCGCAGCGTCGTGGAGGGGTGAGCGGTCCGCCCATGATCCTGCAGAGAGAACAAGAACTCAGTGCTGGCTTCCATTTACATTTATTATTGCCATTAGATTGATGCACTTATCTAGAACCATTTGCAATAATTGCAACAGCAGAAAAAGCCTCAAGCTCTGTTACTAACAGTACAAGAAGATAGTAGTCAGAACCTCTGTAGTACATGCAAATAATCTGTCTTCCCTGGAGTAATAATGACAGAGGAGTACTGGTACATTCAGTAGATAAGTGCAGAGAATATTTAATGCATTTATTACCTTTAATAAAGTTTTTAAGTGTTTAACTAGGAGGGCTGCAGACTCGGTTGTAAAATACGTACTATTTTGTTTTGTAAATCAGAGTCATATTTCAGCCTCCCGGCCGTGTTTTGCCCTTCGTCACCTGAGTTAACGCACAGGGCAGAATATCCTGACGTGACTAATGGTGCTTTAGAGTCCTTGTGGAGTAAACTGAGCTGACTCACTTTTTCCATTTATATGACAAATTAATCCCAACTTGAAAGTTGGCTGCTTTTATGTAATTTTGTAAAAAAAAAAGAAACTGAACCAAAACCAAGACAAATCCTCATGAAGCACACCTGAGTCAATGTCCAGAATCACAGCCGACGCGTTCCACACATCATCATCATTACTGTATTCTTCATCCATTTTAATCTTATCTTCTAGTATAATAATCGACCTAATGTTTCCAATGAAATGCACGCTCCTTAATTCATGCAGCCTATTTCTCCCGATTGACGTGAATTTGAAATACACGGATATTAAACACCCAGCTGCAGACATCAAACAGATTTCTCAGAACAAGGAAGACCATATCTGCAGGACTGTGACTAATACCCCTCAGCTCAGCTAATTAGTATTCCATGCAGTGGGTCCACTTTAAATTAAACATCCCCCTTGAATGATAGATACAGATTATGTTGTTGCCGTGCATTTCTTTTCCCCCAGAATGTGCCTTCGAACCTCCTGTTCCTGAGACTGTGGAGGGTTGTTTTGGTTGCTGTCTGAGTGTTAAAGGGTGCGCTGCATAGCTGGGAATGGAAACTAGGGCAGGATGGGGGCGAGGGAGGGAGGAGGGGGAGATATCATGACTGTGTTCTATTAATACATTAGAGGAAGAAAAAAAAAAAAAGGCTGCCAGCCTTCAGTGTCTTCATTTAATATTGAATATACGGTGGAGGATTTATAAGAAGCTATTAAGCTAATGAAAGAAAAGTCTGCTATCATTTATATCTACAGTATGCATTAATGTGAATACAGTCAGTGGCTCCTACATTGATTGGATTAGCAGTGCAGTATTTATAGCTCATTTGTAAACACGGAAATTGTGAGCAGGTCTTTATCAATCAATATCAATATTTTCCAGCCATGACCTTATACGCCGGAGGTCAGACATGTGGCTTGGTGTTTAGTCTACATACAGTAGAACTGTGGGTGCATTTTACATCAAATTTGCCTCAACTCTCAAATATATATGCTTGTTATGATGCCATGTGTGGAACAAAGAAACCACTTGAAGGATAAAACAACAACTCTGTAAGGCTTTTTTTTTTTGTTTGTTTTTGTCAGAGTACTCACTGTGTTGTTGACCATAATCATAGAACTCTGCTGATATCCTGGCAGCTTCTTTACGGTTCCCACGGACAATGTAGAAGTATGCCAGCAAGTTGAGAGAAATCTTAACAAAGAGCTTAAAGCAGAACAGTGCCAAGATGCTGAAGTAAACATTGGACAACTGGGCCGCGAAGGGCTTGTTGGTGAATTCCCCTGTTGGGTCTGACATTTCCTCCGACACGTTACAGAGGAGCTGTGGTTATGATGAAGGCAGGATCAGATGCCACTCTGAAAAGCACAAGACTAGCCCACTTTTTCTCCCCGTGAACCGGCTGATTGGCTGGTCCTCACAAAGTACGGGCTGGAAAAAATGCTTTGCAGCTGCTGCTGTTACTGTGCCTGAGAGCAACAACTGCAGCGGTGGTGTACAATGTGTGTGTGTGTGTGTGTGTGTGTGTGTGTGTGTGTGTGTGTGTGTGTGTGTGTGTGTGTGTGTGTGTGTGGGAGTGTGTGTGTGTGTGTGTGTGTGTGTGTGTGTGTGTGTGTGTGTGTGTTCATGGGTTATACAAATAAACTTTTACACTGGTACCTGCAAGTGCAACAAGTTTTTGTATACACATTTCAACTCATGAAAGCTTTGATTCTGGATAACACATACTTAAATAAATGCATCTGGACACATTTAAATCATGTTAGAATTAAATTTTGGATAAACTACACAAAAAACTTTAAAAAATATATATTTCTAAATTAATTTCAAATCAAAATATTGTTAAATTCTATAATTACGATTATAAAAATACTTTAAGATACATTTAGACTCATCATTGTATTATATTTTGGATTAATTAGAAAATATTCACATTAAAAAGAATGTATTCTTGTCAGTGCTACATTTTGGATGCATACAAAAATAAAAACAATAAAAACATCAAACTTATAATCTAAAGATTTCAAATCAAGATGCACAAGAATATACAGTATGTGTTTACTCACATTTTCTAAACATTACATTTTATGAAGTTATTGTTATTAGATCTCACCTCTCAGTTCCTCTTCTCCCATTTTACTTTCTGTTTCCAAGGAAGCGCCCTTTGGTCGCTGCGCATGCGCTGTAGATTAACGCTCACCTTTTCCGCGAACATCACTTTCGAACTTAGTCCTGTTTTAAAACCTCTGAATGTGTGTAACAGACAGGTCCTGGTCCAATGAGGGGCAGCAGGTCGCACTTGGTTCTTGTTGTCGTGGTTCAGACCGGGTCCACGCTCGTCTCCCTTCTGTGCTGTCACAGTGTGGGCTCGGCTGAGACTCGGACCGGGCTGAAGGGTTCTGAAGCTGACTTCGACTCGTTCAGAGAGAAGTTCGACCGCAGGTATGAAGCCACCGGCGACGAGTTCACCCGCCGTCAGCTGTTCTTTCAGGTGAGGGAATATATTTAAATATGGCGGGCAAGTTTATTTATACAGCACAGTTCAGACACAAGGCACAACATTAAAATACACTGAAAACAAGCAGGAAGACGTCTAGAAACAAAACACTAAAACTAGTTAAGAAATGGGAAGATAAGCTAAAGTTTAAAAGAAACAAGAATAAAAGTCACAGAGCAGCTCAGAGCTTAAAACCTGCTTCAGCCTTGATTTAAAGGAGGTGAGTCACAGCACACCTGCAGTTTTCTGGGAGTTTGTTCCAGATGTGAGGTTCATGATAACTGTTCAGTTCTGACTGTAGGGACTGAAAGCAGACCTGGACCTGACAGCCTCAGAGGTTCTGGATGGATCAGAACGCAGCAGCAGATCAGAAATGTATTCTGGCCCGAAACCATTCAGTGCTTTATAAAACCAACAGCTTGTGATTGTAGGTTAATGTGTAATTATATCAGTAAATGACTGATTATGTAAAAGTAATACATCACAACATAGTGATTATAAGTCCTGCATTCAAATTGCAATAATCAAGCTATAAATTTCATAAAAGAGGAAAGATGCATATATATTTTTAACATGAAAATCACCAGTAAGTGGCTAGTTTAAGCTAATACATTTAAAGGAGCAGTATGTAGTTGTTGGGAAGACATTTTGATCAGAAGAGAAAGATGTTTATCGACTGATTTATTTCTGTCTAAATAAACTAAATAAAGGAACCGACCTTAAAGGACGACACAGTTTCATTCTGTTAAACATTGTTTATATGTGGCTGGCGGACCCTGCCACCAACATTGTCCTCTGAGAACAGCTCGTACATACACTACCTCATTTATTACCTCATTTATATCGTGTATATAAAGATTCCTCTGAGTCTGAATCTCTTCTCCTAAACGACACAGTGCCTGTTAAGTTGCAGTAAAACGGACATTTAGTAATAAAACCTCCTTCCTCTTTTAGCTGCAGTTATCTTAAGAGTTAATGTTGGAGTGTTTCTCAGAGTTACCCTTCTAGTAAACACCCAGTTGCCTGTTTATGAGGTACAGCTTTGTGAAATTAGATCATTCTAATGAAACAACCATGAAATAAATGGCTCCATCATGAAGGTTCAGCTGGTTACAACATCTTGTACTGAAACAAGTCGTTCTGATGATTTGAGCTGCCCACATTTCCCCCTCAGATAACTTTCCCACATCTAATTTGTCACATGTCTTACTGCAGAATGCTACAAATCGGCATGCACGCCTGAATTCGTTCTCCACGTCACCGCAGTCTGCCAAGTATGGCGTCAACCAGTTCTCTGACCTCTCACAGAGGGAATTCAGAGGTAAGTTTTTAAAGTTTTGGAAAGTTTGCAGAACTGGGTCAGACACGTGAGCTTGCTCGGTCAGGTGAAATGTTTTTTTGCTGATTTTTTATATCTGTCCAGTGAGCATCATACCCTCTGGATGACTGAGATGAATCTGCCAACATGTGTCTTTGTATCCAGGAAGGAGTTTGAACTGTATCTGCTGTCCACAGATCTGTACCTGCGAGCGAGTGCCGACAGAGTTCCTCTCTTCCCTGGACTGAAGACAGAGGGGCTGCCGGCCAAATTTGACTGGAGAGACAAAGGAGTGGTGGCTCCAGTCCAGAACCAACAAGCAGTATGATTTACACAGATTGATTATAAATACAGTATACTGTAAAATGAAGACATATTGCAGGTAAAGAGCAGGCTAAACGTTATCGTCCCTGAGGGGAGATTTGTCTCGACCACAGCGCTACAATCTGTTGCTTCACATTAAAACATTTGGCACGATACCAGACGGTCGGATCACATGTAGTGTTTCCCAATAATTATCTAATGTTTCCTGCCACAGTTTCCAGAATGAACCAGAAAAACACTTTTAGCACATTTAATAACCCAAACCCAGTTTTATCAGTGTAAATGTGAAACAGCAGATAACATCACTGCAGAAGTTAAAACTGATAATTAACGTCAGTCTGATGTTAGCTTAGTTATGTAGTATTGTTGCTTTAGCCAATTATTTCACGGTTAAAAGTTTATAACCAGCAACTCTGACAACTTAACTTTTTCCTTTAGCATCTTAAGAGCAGGTTGGCTCATGTCTGCGTGTATATGATGGAATTATTTACTGCAGCACAGGATTGTTTACAGGAGCACAAGGTTTCTACACAGGTGTAGCCTTTTTATTTAGCTCTCAAGGTGAATCGGATGAATGCATTTTAATTCCCTTTTAAATGTAGAACATTTTCTTCAGGGAGCGTGCACCTGGACCCAGGCTGTGGGAAACACTCTGTACGATAACATCTGACAACATGAAAGAGGCATTTGACTGCAGATCTGACACTGATGACACGGTGGCTTATACATGTATAAGAAAAAAATATCTAAGAATGATGATGCACATAGTCAGAGTGCTGCAGTGGTGGTGTACTTATTGAACATGGCTCTGGAGATCAGCAGCTCGATTGAAGCCGGTGCAAACGATAGCTTCAAGTGTTTCGATTTTTACTTTGACACATAAAGTCTTTTGCTCTCACGGCGGAAGTTTGTATTCAGAGAAGAGGAGATGTTGAGGGTCGTTGCTTTTGTGCTCGGGCTACCTGCCTGTCCAGGCTCTGTAGAGGCTCATATTCTATTTTCCCCCCATTACCTTTGTAGCTGTTCTGTGCACGGTGGCAAGCCTGCTTCTCACTGTTGGATTTGCCAAATCCTGCTGTAATTCTGCGTCTAACGATGCTCTGAAGGGTTGCACAGTAGAACATCAGCATTACCTGGCTGCTGCCCACTCCATAATGCTGCAGTCTCCTCAGAAAGGAGTGTGTGTTTTCTAGCAAAGAACATCGTCTTTGTAGACTTTTAAGTATTCGATGCAGGGACACCTGAAAGTGATGCAGTTTGTAGATGTTCCAACAAATTGATTAATATTTTTATGAGATATAATAAGATGATGTCTAACAAACAGCTGCGTAATAGACGACCCAAATGTGTCTGTGGGTGCTCAGAATATACTTGAGTCTCTTTTTTTACTATAAATACAGTTTTCTGTTTTCCAGTTTAGGGATGACATATATTTTTTATTCCAGATTTTTTTATTCAGTCACACACATTCAGGCACTTTTCTTGGAAAGATAATTTGTCTCCAGTATAGTTTTTTCCACAAAATGTTTAATTAGTTGAAATCTGTGTAATTAATATCTACATCATCTCCCTCGTTGAAACATCCAGAATACATTTAAAAATATATATATATTGTTGGTTTAAGTGAAAATAATTCTGGACACATGACGTCTCCTGCTTCTGTTCATGTCACACAGTGTGATCGACTTCCAAACCTGTGAAGATATCACAAAATATATGTGCATCTCAAACAGATTGAAGGTGAACACACACAGATATTTCTCCTCTCCGCAGTCAAAGTCAGCACATGTATCATCCTGTTTAGTGACCGTCAAACATCCAACTGGAGTCAAAGTAAGCAAACCCCATTTTTTAAGTGGAGGAGGACTTTAATAACGGTCAAGGAAAAGCAGGTGCGAAATGATAAACTGAGCCATTAAGTGTGACTTGTGCTAAGAGAGCAGAGTGAACCTGGGGACCACAGACGGGGAAGGTTAGTGAGATGGAGTTGCTGCTTGTCCTCGCTGAGGGTTCACTCTCTGCTCCTTTTTGTCCTTTATCTCTTTAGTCACTCAATTTGCTGTCGGGGATGATATTCGCACCATAAAACAGTCGTCCTCAGGGAGAGACATAGCCCATACAGGTTAAAGCCAACTCGATAACATATATTTCACTCCTCTGTATTCAGGTAAAGGCTTACCACTCTGGGGAGATTCTGTACATGAACACAGTAACATCGCTGTGCTCCACTGTATTTATTCTGCCCAGATTCATTTTTCTTTGCCTCCGTCCATGGACCTGCCCAGGAATAGCTTCCATCACAGCCTTATGGAAAGATAGAACGAAAATATAAAACACAGTATCATGCACAAAACACAAAATCTCAACGCACTCACATCTCATAAATTCCTCTTGATCCAGTTTCCCTCTATCTTGATTCCACTTTTATGACTCGGGGGGCATTTCATTGCTTTAAAAGAGGGAGCAGATGCTCCTTATGTTTTGTTTACTGGGCACATACTTATCTCCAGTCCAAGCAATAATAACTGATTTTGGTTTCAGTATTGATTTTTGTCATGGAACCATATAGAGCCGGGAATATATGCTGAGCAAGAGAAGTGAGCATGGTCTGATGCTGTTAGGAGGAGATCGTCTGTGCAGGTGTGGAACAAAAACTGCATCGTTTTCTCTCAGAGATGATTTGTCTCAGGGAAGTCGTGTAATCTATATCACTTATTAAGTTATATAGTTAAGAGCAAATCTCAAATGATCCTTATAGCATGATGTATTAACTGAAGCAGGAATAAGGATTTTTACAAGAAACTACAATATGTGTTTTGTATTGTTTCATTTGCTTTGTCGGCTCGTCGCTGATTCATTTGAATGTTTTGTCTCGGTTCACATTAAGGTTGTGCATCTGTTGGAAAACTTTAATTGAAGAAAAGAGAAAGATTTCTCCTCGAGACACAGTAAACCTGAGGTGTTTCTGTCAGTAGATGGCAGCAGAAAACAATTAGTCACACTCAGACCGGCCCTCATCAGCATGCACAACGTACGCACTCACTGTAGGTTCCTGTTGAAAAAGGTATTTAAATTTCTCTGTTTGATTCCAAGTTGCCATCAAATCTAAAACTTGATTTATATTTTGGAACAATTCTTTCGGGTTTAGCTGATGTTGCACCCACCAATCAAGACCCAAATCAAATTATGTGTGTTGACATGACTGAAAGAGAGCTTTTGTAATTAATTACAGCGATAACTGAGACAGCAGAGATGGAAGAAATTAAAATATCTTCTTTCAACTGAAACCTGGTCTTTAGAACGATAAGCAAAGTGACAATATCCCTCTGGGTATAATAGGATATGACTATTCAGGAGTTTGGTTTCAGTGCCAAAGTGTTTTTCAACCTTTGCCTGTTTTTCTTGATTACTGTAATTTTACCTTTTCAGTGTGGGAGCTGTTGGGCATTCAGTGTGGTCGGTGCCGTGCAGTCCGTCCGTGCGATTGGCGGCTCGCAGCTGACACAACTCAGCGTGCAGCAGGTTTTGGATTGCTCCTTTCAAAACGCAGGCTGCAGCGGAGGCTCCCCAGTTCGTGCTCTGAATTGGTTGAAACAAGTATGTTGATATTTCTCAGGTCTTTAACAGTCTTCCAGTGAATAAACATGTAGATAATTCAATTGCACAGGAGATGTAGGGAGTATTTCTGTGCTCCAGTAATAACTGAGAGCTGTCGGGAGATGAATCTGTGCTGTTTTTTTATTTACAAAAAAAAAAAAAAAAAAGGTAAAGTAACATCATGTAATTTAATCAGAGAGATATTCAGTGGCAATAAGCAATAATAAGTCGGCTATGCTTAAAAATGAATTAGAAAACTGGCTCTGCCAAGGTCTTTAAAAACAAGATGAATGGATATTTTGTATTCAGATAACATTCTAACGAAAATGAAATATTTTCTGCCTAGACCAGAGTGAAGCTGGTTCCTCAGTCAGAGTATCCCTACAAGGCCGTGACGGGAATCTGCCATTTTTTCCCTCCGTCACATGGTGTTGTCGCCTTGAAGAACTTTACTGCACATGACTTCAGGTAAAAAGACATGTTTGTGCACGTTGTCCATGCAATAAAGGCTAAAAATTAACAACGCTATATTTGTGAAACCGCGTATGAAATTTTAATGTAGTTTTCACAACGTACCAAGGACAGAGGAGGGGGACGGGGGATTGGACCTGCGCAGGGACAGACCAGTGTTTACTGTGTCAACACAGACTCAGTAGCACAGAGGCCGAAGTGATCGACCCGCAGTTACCTTGAGTTAAAGTGAATCAGATTATCTTTATTTGATATTGAACAGTGTTGTGACTTACAATCACATATGCGCATGTTCTGTTTTTGTTTTTTTGAATTAAAAGGTTTTAGTTTCTCAAAGCGTTACATTTATCAAACTAATATAAAACTCTAGATCCTATAAATGTTTCCATCCTTGTTGTAATATGTCCCAAGAAAACAAAACCTGAAGGACAGGGGGACAGGAGGACTGGGGGACAGGAGGACTGGGGGACAGGGGGACAGGAGGACTGGGGGACAGGAGGACTGGGGGACAGGAGGACAGAAGGACAGGGGGGCAGGAGGACTGGGGGACAGGAGGACTGGGGAACAGGAGGACAGGAGGACTGGGGGACAGGGGGACAGGAGGACTGGGGGACAGGAGGACAGGAGGACTGGGGGACTGGGGGACAGGCGGACAGGGGGACAGGAGGACAGGAGGACAGGGGGACAGGGGGACAGGAGGACAGGGGGACAGAAGGACAGGGGGACAGGAGGCCGGGGGGACGGGGGGACAGGGGGACAGGAGGACAGAAGGACAGGAGGACTGGGGGACAGGGGGACAGGAGGACAGGAGGACTGGGGGACAGGAGGACAGGAGGACAGAGGGACAGGAGGACAGAGGGACAGGGGGACAGAGGGACAGGAGGACAGAGGGACAGGGGGACAGGAGGACAGAAGGACAGGAGGACAGGAGGACAGGGGGACAGGAGGACAGAAGGACAGGAGGACAGGGGGACAAGAGGACAGAGGGACAGGGGGACAGAGGGACAGGAGGACAGAGGGACAGGGGGACAGGAGGACAGAAGGACAGGAGGACTGGGGGACTGGGGGACAGGGGGACAGGAGGACTGGGGGACAGGAGGACAGAAGGACAGGAGGACAGGAGGACAGGGGGACAGGAGGACAGAAGGACAGGAGGACAGGGCTCACAGGGGTCACAGGTTGGGGAAACTAACAAAACTCTGCACAAATCATGAAAGGGTCAAAACAAACTGGTCCTTTGGTGTCTAAAAGGCGGCGGTGGGAATAAAACTCAGAGCCACCCGCTGATTCCACCAAAATGACAGACAAACAAAAGAAATGGACCGAAAAACCAAAGGTGAAGTGAGAGTCACTGAGCAGGAGGAAACTAAATGTATAGAAACTGGCCAAAAGAAAATATCTCAAACACACTGAAACAGAAAACACAGAGAACAAACTGATGGCGTCGACTCACAACCATCTGAGCAGGAGAACTGAAACCCTCTTATAAAGTCTCCTGCCGACTGATTGCAGGCAGCTGAGGAAGAACATCTGAGGTGATCCCAATAGATCCTGATGACCTGAGACCTGGATCTGGAGAAATCTCTGATCTCCGTCCATAACACTTACATACAACTTGCAATGTATTGAGAATTTTTATTATAAAATAATGCAATATAATTATTAGTTTTAAAATTATTCTTAAGCAGAGTTTACAAACAGTAGTAACACGACCTTGACGGTTACTAGGTTGGAAAAAATAATGCAGCTTCACTAAGATAACTCCTTATCTCAACTACCCACTGATCCAGTATAAGAATTTGTCTCTTGACCTTCCCCCGTCGTCACAAAGGTCAGAGTGCTGGTTCACTGAGTCCATCAAGCTGCTGGAACTGGGCACTTCTCCAGGGTGGAGACTCAGGGGTCATGGAGTGTTCTTAACCTTCTGGTGACGGGGGCTCCTAAAGCAGGACTTTACTGCCACACAGCAAAAGGCAAACAGCATCATAAAGTCTGAGCAAGTCAAAGACCTCACCATGAATAAGGGGGTTAAATTGGCTTTATTCAATAAAGTGTTGGCACCGATCTAAACTCCATGGCCCATATGTCATGAGCCTGGCAGAGGAGGGCATCACATTCCCAGCGTGGAATCAGCTGGTGGAAGGAAAAGATGAGCTTGCTGCATATCTGCAGCAGAGAGGAATTAGAAAAAATGGCAAATTTATGAACGAGGAAAGGGCAATAACTGGTCAGAAATTGACTCAGTGATTGGATGAATAAGATGAGGTGGGAAGTGTAGAGAGGTGAGATGCTGATCTGCAGAAATATCTGCCAAAATAGGTCCAATAATTACTTACCATACATTTCACAACCCCACGAGTTAACGGTCCAATTTGCATAAAAATGCCACAAAACACATGTAATCAAGAGGCCAGTCCTGCTGCCTCGAGAGTACAGTTTTCTGTTGTTCCTCCTCAGTGGTCAAGAAGAGGCCATGATGGGTCATCTGGTGGATCGCGGTCCCTTGGCTGCTATCGTGGATGCTGTCAGCTGGCAGGATTACCTGGGTGGAATCATCCAGCACCACTGCTCCAGCCAGCGGTCCAATCACGCCGTCCTGGTCGTCGGATACAACACTTCTGGTACGTGCTTGTCACCACGTTAGCAGCAGAATGGATAATAATTAAAGAAAGGAAGCAGGGTTTTGATATTTTACTTGAGATAATACTTTTCCTTTTTTAGGTCGAAAATGTTTCGTGAACCGAAGCAATTTTAAGCTGCACTCGGCGAGAGTGGGTGAAAATATGACAGCTCCCGTCACAAGTTAGCGCTGCTTCCTAATTAAGTGCTAGAAGAAAAGAAAAATGTAACAAGATATTAAGCTTTTTATTGAGCCCCAAAATTATAATCATGGTATTATTATTGCTCTTAATTATTATATTAAGTATTAACTTATCTGCAAGATTCCTGTGAAAATGTCATAATTTGGACATTGACATCCTGTGTTCAGTCCTCATATCAGCACTCATCTCTGAAAGAAATCCATCTAACATCTAACGCCACCGGAAAAGTACATCTGAAAGAACCTCGTTGACTTTATTACATACATACATTATTTACCTTTCTGTGCTGTTGGTCCGGATGATCGATGAGCAGTTCGGTCGTTAAACACAAGACTTTTGTTTGCTCTTTTAACATTATGTCACAGGATTTCTAAATCTAGAAAGTTCTGAGTAAACTTTGTGTCCCAGGTTTAAAACACAAAATTCAGCGAGAGAAGATGTTGTTGTTTTAACAGGGGTTACAGTGTCAGGACGTTATATCGCAGCTACCTCGACATAGTTCACACACGTCGGTACGTTATATTTCTTAACATTAATTATTTCACACACCCTGGCTGTTTTTCGGGTATTACACAAGGATTATGTAACAGTCTAAAGTGGTTGCAGCTGCAGTACATGCACACACACACACACACACACACACACACACACACACACACCCGACGCTCCTTTCCCCCTGTAAATAATTAATCCTCGAGATGCACGTTGTCTGTTTTTAGGGGATATTCCATACTGGATTGTGCAGAACTCGTGGGGAACCACATGGGGGAACGAGGGTTATGTTTATATAAAAATCGGTGGCAATGTTTGTGGTAAGTATGATCTTTGCCTCTGGTGATTTTTCTGTTTATATCTTCCTTTAGTTTGGTGTCTGTGTGTAGCTGTGCCCACTTTCCCCTCAGGGATTAATACAACATCTTTCTTTTATGCTCTTCCCAGGTATTGCAGATTCTGTGGCAGCAGTATTCCTTTGACAAGATCTGTATTTTTGTCTCTCGTCTTGTGTACGTGACTGTGTGTGACTGTGTGTGTGTGTGTGTGTGTGTGTGTATGTGTGAAATATAAGTCATCTGTTTCCCCGACAAGTCTCACTTTAAGTGATGGTTTTTTTAATTGAAATGTCACAATTGTACATCACTAAAACAAAATAAATCACTTCATGTGCTGATGAGTGTTGGATCATACATGAGAAATCACAACACACAACAACACAACATGTCAATAACACGTATGTAGATGAACTGTACAAAAAAGAAGAAGTATCTTATTAAATACATAAGCTAGATACATACTGTATGTGATATGGCTCATATATTTATGTATACAGCGATCACATCAATCACTGCATAAATACATAACAAAATTGATTTTACAGCATACTATACAAACATGTTATCACACAACTACCTTATTAACATTATGTACACATTATTTGGCCTCCATTTTATACTGTCACATGTGTACTTTACAAATCTTTCTATTTAAGAGGTTTAGTGTCTTTGCTCTGAACCACGTCCCGCCGACATGAAGGATGATGCTGCTGTAAGAATCCGTCATCCCGACCAGTTCTCACCGATCTATTCGCTTTCAGGTCAGTCGCAGTGAATTTGCATAATTTTATTGGAAAACATCTAAGCGAATCCTATCAAGGAGCCATCTGCTTTACTTTGTGACCAGTCAAGATTAGAGATTAGAGTCAAATAGTGTAATTTGACCGTTTGATTTATTCAGGGTCAGACACTGCGTCACAATTTTCTGTGGCAAAATCCTCAGAACTACAGACTGATGACACTAATGAGCTTGTAATTTGCTTTTCTAGTCTTTGTTAACATAATTTGAGGGTATTTTCTGTGTTTTTAGTGTCAGAGGAGATGGAAAACGATGTTTTTCACCTTTCTTGACATTCAAATTAAGATTTTCTTACATATTCTTGTATTTACATGTCACAATCCCAATACTTCACAGAATTACCAGTATAACCATCATGCTATCTGATGCCTCTCATGTTATTTTGGTGGTCTATGTACATTGTCAGTCATTTTAAATGGTCCGTCCTTGTGCCATGTTTCACTACAACCACCTTATTTCTGTTTTCATCGTACGTAGTATTTGAGCGTTTTGTGCAGAAATGTGAACATTTTTCAGTGTATAGACTTCCTCAGGTACGTCAGCCTGATGTCATACATATCTCAGAACTGAATTCTTAATGAAATATGTCTTTTTTTGCATGTTTTGATGGCCACCTATTCACCAGTACTTTTCAGCCGTGCAGGAGATCTATTGTGAGGTCAGTTACAGTGAAAGGCAGGAAGCCGGGACAGACGTCTCCTAGTCTGAGTCTTCGCTGCTGCAGTAGGAGCTGTCGCAGCACTCGGCCATGTAGAGGAACGTGTGAACGTTGGGATTCAGCTTGGGCACCCAGTGGCGAGGCACCAGGAACGTTGCCAGGTTGAACAAATCCACAAACACTTTGTAGCGGTCACTAAAGGGAAAAAAAAAATACATCATTAATTCAATATAGAACTCATGAACCTTTGCAGTATAATTAGGCATCTGTTGCTAATATTCTCCGAAGGACAAAATCAAACTTAGACTGCTGCTAAGACTTGATATATACTGAATAAAGAACTTGTGTCATCGCTCCTTCTACAATTAACTTTAAGTGTAGTTTGTGCTCGTCAGGGAGAAGTGACCATATGACAGGTTAATTTAGATAAGCACAGGGAAGCAGCTCCCTGTGCTTATCTAAATAAGCACTGAAGTGTTTAAGATACCTGCAGTGTAAAGTGTTTAAACAGTAAGATAAAGTTTGTAGCATACGATACCTGACAGTGGATCTCAGGTAGTGGTAGCCAGATGAGCCCCCTGTGCCAGCTTTGCTGCCAATCATACGATGCACCATGCATACGTGATTGTCTGAAACAAAAGACAGACACATCCGTGCTGGTATGAGCAATGTTTGTGGCTCTGCGTGTTTCATTTGAGCTCTTAAGACACGAGTGAGACAAAGGTGAGTAAACAATGGATTTCGGGGGAGTAGTTTGTTGGATTGATGAGCAGCCGAAGAGGATGTAAGAATATTTTTCTGCCTCTGAGGTGCAGAACTAACTTGAGCTCTGTAACTCCCGTTAGTCCGGCTCTGCCCTTGGGCCAACATTTTTGAAGCATTGGATCTTGTAGAAATGTGTCCCCCCCCCCGTATCTTTCTGTACTCGTTCACTGGTGTAGCAGCTGACCGAGATGATCCAGTACTTACATCTCCATTTTGTCATGAGGGTGTCGATATCCATGAGGGATGTGAGCAGCTGGAAAGGAACCTGGAACCTGGGTTCTTCCCTGAAAAGGTAAAAGGAGATGTTAGTGACTGAGGATATCTTGTACAGGTGTGTGAGAATGTGTCCTGGTGAGGTTCATAGCGCGTGTAAAACAAGAGCAGCTGCCGCCTGCTGACTACAGCAACACAGTTAACATGTCTTACCCATCAGTCTCTCATTAATTATCACCATGCAGCGACTGCTTACGTGACTGTGTTAGCTCTCATAGCTTTAATGAGTGTCATGTCACCTGTGCCCTCACCACACAGGTTTTAACACCTTTTGGTAAATCTGACAACGAGTCAACCTGCTGGTGTTTTACAACTGTTGTGCTGTTGGTTTCACACGACCTGGGCGGGCACGTGGCGTAGAAAATGGAAATTTTAGGCGGAAAGGATCATTAAGTAACCATGAATCAGGAAGAAAACACACAGAGCTGCTCTTAAGTTAGACGTTAAACCCTCAGCTGGCCCAGTGGACAACAGGAGGAGGCTGTGTGTTTACTGTGTCGCTCTCAAGAGTCGTTTGAATATGAATCCGAAGCAAATACTGCGCAGACACACTGTGTCACACTGAGTTGAGCTAGACAGAAGTGACGGCAGGTTCTAAAGGCCACATACCTGTAGAAGTAGATCATCAAGGCACCCTGCAGAGCCTTGTAGGAGAGCCGCCTCTCACCTTGAGAGCAAAATTAGAAATGTATGACTTTCAAAGTACAACTTGTAGAACTTTATTCATATAGTTTTAAGAGCCAGAGCCTAAATGTTAAAACCATGTTAGTCAAATCTAGACTAGAAACATATCTAGCGCCTTGATAAACTCCCAGTATGTGTGTTTTGAGGGTGAATGTGGTCCTTGTTAGCAAAATGACCAACATGTGTCCGCTGCTCTCTGGTCCTCAGAGTGTTCAGAGGAAACCGGGTTGTTAAGATGAACGTGTTAGTGTCGTCTGTTCTTATCTGACTAACATCTTCAGTATCTTTCTCTCTAATCATTTCACCTTCACTGGTTATTTCAGGGCTCCACACACGTCAGGGTTTTTTTTTTTTTTCTTAAGATGACTTTTCTTCTGACGTTAACTAACACGAAATGTCTTTACTAGGCGTCATTATTCTTTCTCATATTCTTCACATTGTCCATCGTGTCCTAATCATCTCCTAGTCATGTATTTTAAAATGTACCTGCTTGTAGTGGACTGTAAGTATCATGCCTGAATAAACTTACTCTGCTGAATAAAATGTAAAGGTTACTACTTTAATACGGAGTTATAAAAAGACAGTTGTAACGTGAAGTGTAGGAAGATAGCTGCGTTTTAAAAAAAGGTTAAGGCCTCCTGCAACATGTCCTGTGGGAGATGTACGTGGGTGTTTATTAACAAATGATTAACAGATCACCTACTGCACACACAGGATCAACATGACCATTGATCAGTCGGGTTCTGCCTCACCTTTGCTCACGAGATGGTCATGACGCTTTTCATCAAACAGAGAAGTGAACAGCTCCTTCTGTTTGACCACCTCAGCCATCATTTCCTCCTTCTCCTCAGAATCTGGCATTTTCTTGGAAAAATAAATAAATAAATAAATAAATAAATAAATAAAAATACAACCCGTAAATAAAAATACAGTTTTTGTCAATCATCTGTGCAGTCCAGAGGGAGCGAAGAGAGTTAGCTCTGAAAGCTGGAGTCATCTCTTACCTCGATTTTCTCCATCTCCTGATTCAACCCATCAAATATATTGATTTCCAGCCTTTCCCAGAAATTGAATCCATCCGCCTCCAAGCCAGGAGTTCTCTCCAGCCATTCCTGAGAAAGAACAGTGCAAGATTTTTATCACATCTATACCCTGATGACTTATCCAGGGCAAGACACAGCAAACAGAATGCTGAATAAAACACGATAGACGATATCCAGTAGAATTAAATTATGGCTGGTTTCTCTACCTAATTATGTCTTGACTGAATAAATACCTCGACTAGTTTTAAGAGCGTCGGCTCCTGTTCAGTGGCGAGCAGCATCTCACTGTCACGACCCTTGAAGTTGTCCCTGTAGTGGCGTCTGTTGTAGGGAACCCTCTGGTTGTCCGGGACCCCGATTTTGTTCTCCAGGACCCGAAACTGAAGGCTTTGGAATCCAGAGGCTGGAGCCAGGTATTCCCTGCAGACACACACACAACACACCTACACACTTCAAGTAAGCATACATGTACACAACACAGGCCAGAGTGCAATATCAAGGAGGAGTGCAGCTTATAAAATTTTTAGCCCTGAAGCAGAGAGGCCCAGAAGTTATTTATAAGCTTACCTGAAGTCAAAAAAGTCCAGAGCAGTCATTGTTTCCAGAACCGCAAACTGGTCGACCAGCAGTCTGAAGATCATCACAATCCTGTGGATGCGGTTGTTGACTTTGAGCATGTTGCGTTCGTCTCTGACCTGGAGGGAGAATAAAAGGACGTTTAAGGAAATTATGACTAATCACAGCACAGCCTGTAAGAACATATCCAGACACCGGAAAACAAAATCTAATCACTGAACTGATTACACTTTCAGAGTTTTAGCATCATTATTTCTTCAGCCCAATGTGTCTCTGCCGGGGGGGTGATGAACCAAGGTGATGCAGAAAATGTTTTATTTTTTTTTCGTAACTGAACTCTAAAGTCGGTCTGATTGAAAAAGACAAAACAGAACACTAGTCTTCTCTGTGATGATTGTGTTGCTTGTTCATGTATTTAATGATTTAATATAGAATAAACGGTTTGATTAATATCAAATCTTCAGCACTGACAGCTCACATCTGATTCATATGAATTCAGTGGTACGAACATGAAAAAAAGGAACGTGATTACATAAGAATAGTTCACCCCAGGAAACAAGTAACTCACATGTCCACTGATAAAGATCTCTCGCACGGAGTCGAGCTCAAACAGAATCTGTTTGAACCACAGTTCATAGGCTGAAATCGAACACAAATAACATTTTAGTGTTATATAACAAGGCAAACAGAACACACAGCTGACAATTACTCAGCAAAAAATAAAACATTTAATTAGTTATTCTCTCGTAAAGTCAAACATCCATTTCTTCACTAAAATCACTTTACTTTTGATCATTTCTTGGATTCCAGGGAAGGATTTTCTTCTAAATTTAAAAGGAATTGAAATAAATAATACTAACTTTGAATTTCAAACAAGCTGAATTATTGAAACAGTTTTTGTTTCGGTGAGCCAAGACAAAAAAAAAAAAAAATTCTCTTGAATGTTCCACAAAGCTGCAGTAGTTTTACCTTGATGGGTGACAATGAAGAGGTGCTCATCATGGATCTTATTACCCTTCAGTTCACTCTGCAGCACCTGGGCTGACACTATTTTGTCCAGCTGGCAGGTGAAAAAAAGAAAATTCAGCACCTCACACAAATCTGCAAACAAATCTAAATTGTTCTAAATCTGTTATTGTCTGTCTTTGAAATATGCAGACAGATATGTGTTACAGGTGGTGTTTTCTACCTGCAGGTAGTCTCCATAGATGATTCCTCCTTTACTGGCCTTGTTAACCCCTCTCTGAGAGGCATCGTCCTCCTCTTCTGTCGTGGGAGGCTTGTTTTTGAATAACCTGCAGTGTGAAGAGAAAAGGCCTTTTTGTTACTTGGTGAATTCTCCTCGTCAGTATTCCTAATGAATTGTTAGAGGGCTGCATTTGATTCAGCTTAAGCAGAAATGTAATAGAGGTGTGGAGGGAAAAAAACAACAAAAAAAACCCTTAAGAGCCCTTTTTTTTTTTTAAGTGCAGTAACAATGTGAACGTACAAATGCCTCTTCTCAAAGTACGGACATCCACTCATGACTTTTCCAAATCAGCTGCAGCAGAGACGTGTTCTTCTTCCTCGACTTGTATTTACTAATATTGTCTTCGCAGCAGTCCAGACTTTTAAAGACTCACCTCATCCAATCACTCATGGGGATGAAGTCACCATCCGGCCCGCCTCTATTTGCCCCATGGAGCTGTTGTTTATCTCAAACTAGGACCACCTTCTGGACTTGAACCTTGATCTGCTAAAAAGAACAGTCACAGGACCCTTTTCCAAATAATAAAACGAAGAACAACAAACACCAAATACACACTGCTTTTGAAGCAAAACATCAGATTGAACTGAATGTCACATTAAAGATTTCAAATGCCAAATTATAACTCAAGAAAACTTCAAACTATCAGAGCAGATGTTGTGGTCAGGAGAAAGGTTGCCGTGCACGTCGCTGCCTCGGTCACATGGGATCTTCAGTGTTTGCTCTCAAGGATTTGCTGTTTATATCGTCTGTTACACACAGTGAGGTTGGTTACGTAAGCGTCTGACGGAGAGGAGTCAGATTCTCAGGTGTATTCTGGCATCGCAGACATTGATCTAGTTGGCAAACCTGATATGCACTTTCTGTCTCGTGTTTCGCCACGCCAAGTTTCTAATCAATACGTTTAATTTTAAAAAAGACGAAGGATATATGAAAAAAATCTCTTTTTTTTTTGCTGAGGAGAGATGAGCTTCTCTTCAATCACAAACTCTTTAGAGGTTTTGATTATTGTTTGATTAAAGACAGATCCTTTAATTAGACTGGGAGGCAATCAGAGAACACAGTCGGTGAAACGGACTGTTGCTGTTGTTAACGTTATTCTTTTGTGATCGAGAACTCTTATTTTCACAATCTTTGCCCACTGCAAAAGCATAAACAAGCAACTATGAGTCATAATGATAAGAAAAATAATCAAAGTTCTCCGAGGATCATTGATGCCTCGCTGTGGGTCGTTGAACTCATTTGTAAATATTTGCAATTCGGTTAATATTTTATTTGAAGTGAGTGAGTTACCATCATTGGACAGATGTTCCAAGGCCATAGAGAAAGAGCGAGAGTGGACAGCACATATGTTCTGAGGACACTGAGCTTATATCTGTGTTTGTTCATGTGACAAAACCATAAAATCAGATAAATTGTCCGAAACATTTTGGGAACTGAGAACGTCCCCCGTCTCAGATAATTACAGGGTTGTTCCTTCCCACCACCTGATCCACTGCACACTGTCAGTCACAACAAAGGTGAAGGTTCTTTGAACGACAGTTAGCCCAGTTTCATCAGTTTAAGACTCCAGAATCCACAATCCACCCTCTCTAAATCCCTCCAAGATCATTAGCGGCCTTGTTTTTCACCCACACTCTTTGTAGACTTCTCAAGTACAGTCCCAACAGCCTGTGCAACTGTCCTCAGAAGATCAGAGGGATGATAACGAGCAGCTATTTCTGAATCGGGACATGGTACGAGTCTGGCTATATAATGCTGCCGACTGAACATGAAGAGCAGAAGCAGCACCAAGATTCTTTGTTCTTGTTCCCATTTAGCTGGGATGAATGGGATGCTGGTGAGGGGGAGGTGGTCGGGCTGCAGTGGATGAGATGCTTTAGACTAGATAATACGGTCGGTGTAAATCTTCGAGGCCTTAACAAACCTGTCCATCTCGCTGATAGGACGCACGTGTCAATGCACATTATCTCCAAGGTCTGAGTGAGTCACTGATTAAGAGAACGAAGGGATGTGGCCTCTTTGCACCTTACTGCCGTGTAAAACTCCCAATGAAAGTTAAACTGTTTTCCTGTGTGCATGCTCCTCGTCCTCGTGCCGTAACGTCTGATTGTCGAGTGTCAGCCCTGCCCGCCTGCATCTGACTGCCTCTCTACGTCGGCTTTGATTTCAGACTTTTTTGTATTCTCGAAAGAGAGCATAAATAATGTGTTTATCACCAGAACAATTGGACTAAAAGCGACTCAATATGTTAATAGCATGATCCGCACTTCAGTCTTTCTGCTTCCACCCGTCCTATTAGCATTAAAAATTACAGAGGGAATTATTACACACTGTAATAATGAAGTGTTCGTGAATGATAATTATGAGCTCGACATTACTTTGATTAAACCATCTTCTCGCAATCAAATGGTGTTTTTCCAGTTTTACATCCTAGATTTAACTCTGCCTGTTATGAAATCCTGCAGAGAGATACTGGGGTTTTTTTTTTGTCACATGCCTCAAATTTAAATTTACCCCTGCAGGTTCTGTTGGAGAGAAAAGTCTACAAGCTGTCAGCTGAAGGAGAGTGAAGGCAGAAATGAACACTATCACCTCGTGTGCACGTGAGAATCTGTCTCAGAGTTTCAGAAAACAATTAACTCCAAACATGATTTTAAGATTTGAGGATTGAGATCTGCACCTGAGCCTGTCTGCTTCAAAAACATTATGAGCTTTAATAATTACAGAGGAAATCATTTCACATTGTAAAAACAGTTTCTGAATGATAATTATGTTCTCAAAATAACTTTAATTAACTCATCTCCTTGTAATCATTAGATAACTACATGTTTAAACAAAATGTTTCGAGCTTCTAATGATCAAATATAATTGACAGATCAATTATAATCAGAGAAACGAATCTTTACACTGCTGCTGCTTTTTCTGTTCGTACAGTATGTTTATAGTAAATCCATACTTCAATTATCTTGTCTATGAGTTTTAAACATTAATTCTACAATAACGGATGACTTTTAATTACATTAGTTTGAACTATCTAAGAATAATATATGTTTTATTGTAGCTAAAAAAAAGATACGAAGAAGGAAATACGGAATTGTGGAAATATCATTATATATTATAATAGTATAAACGTGTAACAGTCAATTATGCAACTCTATGCAACACTAAATGTTGCAGGAAATTAATTACAAACTCATTTATAAAGGAATATTGTTTGATTACTTGGATATTTCTTTGCAGTGACGTCAGGCTATAAACTTGCTCCCAGTGTGAGTTGCAGATGAAGTAGTCGCTGCGTGTCCACTGCTTCTGGATGATTACCACATCAGAACACACGTGATATGTAATTATCATCATTATGATCAAGAGAGTTATCGTACGTCCACATAAAACAGATGTTGTGTCAAAGCTCAGAACAAAAGCGGTTTATGTCGACATCAGAGAAAAAATTCTGTAATCACAAGAAAATGGTGGTGGTCAGATATTAACAGCAGTTTTTCTTCATGCCGGTTCCTTTCTGTGTTCAGAAATCTCCAAACAGAAAAAAAACTGTTTATTTTCTTTTTCAGTAAATGCACCAGAAATTGGTTTAAATTGAAGGCAGTAAGTAACAAATTAATTTAGGGATTTCAGCCCAAACAATAACTGTTAATTACCTGCATCTCACCACGATTGAAAGCAGTATTTTCACGTTTGTAAAAACAAGTGTCTAACCTGTAGTTGATGCACACCTGAGGGTCTAAAGGCTCATGTGAGATCTGTTATATTAAAATGTTAATTTTTCTCTCCTCTATGAACAGTTACAAAACATATATTACATGCTTCAGGCCATGAAAGCAAAGCAGGATTTATATTCAATATTTCTCAGCTACGTTTTCACAGATACAGATAAATATATTGTGCTTCTCCAAATGAATTTCAAGGTCATTCATGTGGGTGATCAGTTTTTTTTTAAGTGACATCAGACCAAACCTTCAAAAGTTTATTTTTGATTTATTACATCCAAAGAGATTTGGTGAAGAAACCAGCTGGAACTGGGGGCAGATTTATTATTACTGAGAGAAACTGTGTTCTTCTTATACACAATCTGAGGTTTAACTCTCCCCAGTTTGAATCACTGCACAGAAAATACTTTGCGGATGGAATTTAGTTTTTCTGTCACATACCTCAAATTGAATTTACCCCTACAGGTCCTGTTGATTCTGCATCGAAGAGAAAGTCCACGAGTTGTCAGCTAAAGGTGAGCAGAAGCAATAATGAACACCGTCACCTTGTGTGTGCGATTGAGAATCTATTAAGACTGGCTGCCCAAATCAAAAAAGCAGGTCTGATAAAATCCACAGAGGGACATCAGCACTGAGATTAGCTTTATAAAACACCATACAGGATGTTGAAATGTAAACCGTCAGGGGAAGGGAATGTCACTTTAAGATTGGAAATGCCCTCGGAGAAGCAATCAGCTCCACACTGTTACTTTATTTACTAGACGCTCGTTAGAGAGCTCAATCTGGTGACTGTTCCATGTGCTCCTAATTATCTAATCAGCTCGGCTGATGCACTCGATCACACATTTCTAATAGCACATTGCTGATTTGCTGTATCTACTACTGTAAATTCAACTTCCCTTTGAATGACTGTCCGTTTGGTTACTCTCAGCCCTGCATCATGGGATCTTAATTGAATGTGACTGGAGTAGCTTTAAAAAATTCTGAATTCAGTCCAAGTTTTCTTAAATCCCCATGGCCACCAGATTTGAGCCCACATAGATGCAACATACAGTTACAGACATCATTTATTGTCATCAACAACCATTTTGACGTAAAGCCACTGCGCTGGAGTGAACGATTCTGAGGACAGATTGTTGATAGACCCCAAAGTCATAGACGACTCTAACAGCCGGACTTTAGTAATATATAATAATATAAATGAGAACGTCTTCTGTCTGAGGCTTGGCTAGCCTCAATCGTAACGTACAAATGTGTAACTCTAGAGGAAAGAAATGCTGTAGTAAGTTGTCTTTTTAAAACTAAGTTGTTGAGTTATCATCTCTGATCTGATCTCTGATCACGGTGTAGCTCTGTGAGGACAGTGTAACTGATGCCCTCTTCCTTGTTGGCTTCTTTTTTTGTCCATTTACGAAGCCAGAGCTGCGTATAAATACCAGAATCACACAGATCAGCAGATTGTGATGAGATACTTGCTGCATTAAACAAAAAGTTTGTTGGTTTTGCACCGCTGACTGAACCTTCTAATCCATGCTGTGCGACCTCAAACTCAGTCCTCATATATGATGTATAGCATCCACCCTCAGTGCTCTGGTGTTTTGTGATTGTGCCTCAAAGATGGATTGCAAATGTATTTCATGTTACCATGTGTGATTCCATGTGGCCACCTTTATGTTACGTGCATAAAATCAGGTCCAACTGAATTATGAAACACGCCTCATTTTTTCCGTTTCTCTGATGTGGCTATTGCATGATGCTTTCGGGTCTTTGATGTTCTTGCAAAGTCGTGCCATCTCTTTTATTCGAGGCTTTGAAGTAGGTCTAGTTATGCTGCGTAGTGATATGCCGCACTGTTGCTTTGGCAGTGCCGACTGTGGTCACAGTGTGATACTGCAGCAGTACTGCGGATCATTTTGATTTTACTGTTTTATCTATTCTATTTGATGTCTCTTTAAATTAACCCGGAGTGTCCAGGAGTGATTCATGGACTCATTTATTTGAAGTATTTTTCTGACCCCCCTTTAAGTTCAGGTATGACTCTGTTATAATAAGTGCGTAGCCACATGATGATGTAGATAAACAGTCAGCTGGATGACTTGTGAACTATGCACCCTGCACCACTAGGGAGCATCAGAGGACTTTTAAGAGAATCAAAGATTTGAACGCTTTATGTTTTGCAGAGCTGAGCTTATATTTGAAGATTTTGCAGCAGGGTTTTCTGGGGGTTCGAAACTCTTTGTATGGATATATCAAAACAAATGGGGGATCGTTTAAGTTCACTGTAATTTCAGTGTGAAGAAACAACAGACAATGACTCACCGGGAAGCTTTAGCAAGACATTTCATTATAGGTTGGTGAGGAATGGGGGTGGTATATCCTAAGGGAGTCTGATGAGAACTTTGATGGAATGTATTTGAGATTTTGAGCTGAGCAACATTCAAAGAGATGTAGATTTTTTTGAGCTCTATATGTCATAAAGCATTCTTTAAATTTCTGAAACCATACAAAGAATCTGTGAGATGCCGACGCGGCGCAGGGGGTCAAAAAAACAACAGCATAAAACAACTTTTGTGCAAAGAATATTCAGCTCCCATTTGGTTTGAAATGCCGTTTGAAGTTTACCATGAAAAAGAAAATCACTTTCATATGAAGGGGTTGTTTTCAGAGTTATGCATTCCACCATCAGAAGGCCTCAGTGCTTTGATGAATAACACTTAACTCAAGTGTGGGACAGCTGATCACAACCCAGAATGCAGGTTTAAATATTGAGCCATCAGATGTTCAAACCTAAAATCCTTTCTGATGCTTATGAAGAAGATGTCTTATTGCTGTCTATATTAAAAGGTTAGTTACAGTTACACTGTCTTCAGCTACAATTAACACACTTCAGAACAGCTTCAAGCTGCAAACTTAAAGTTAATGCTGCATTTGTCTCGTTTCGCTTTGTAGTTCAAAGGATGTATTTTTAATTATTCATGTACTTTGTCATTTTGATATTTTTTGGGAATACTGAGGCCATGCATAGATAACTATTTGGAAATACTTTAAAGCACTGGTGTTATCTAAATGAGTTCATTACCGGCTCGATAAAACCTCATTTTCTGACTTCTTCACGACTGTAGCAGTTGACTTTTGGGAAGACGACAACGAAAAAAAAGGCAGAACTTTGTCCAGTTCTTTAAAAAAACAACACACCAAAAAGAACCCCAATATCATTTTAATCCATGAGTGCATTTAACATTCAAAAGAATCATACCTACCGAGAACATGGACGTGATCTATATTTGGATCCACTGCAACCTTGTTTATGTGAGATGGGTTCATGAAATATTTGTGTTGATGAAATATTCATTGGACAGGAAGCCAGGTCAAAAGGCATTATGCCCAATAAACATTAAATTTAGTGGAAATAATAGTTGACTGCATGTTATAGATACATCACCACTTGTAAATACTTGTCACTACATGCACAGGTTTCTGTTAATTACTTAAACAGAGCATTGTGAAGAAGCCCCACATTAGCCATATTAGGAGTAACGTAACTGTAAGAACAAAAAAAAAAAATAAAAAAAAATGCATGTCTGAAAAATAAAATCAAAATAAAATCAAACTCAGCTGGACTTTATTCGTCATGTATAAACACAACATAAATTACTGTTAATATGACTAGTACAGACATTTACTCAATTTCTTAAAAAAACGACATAAAACTCTTGCATAATTTACAAAACATGGTGTCCCTGTGCTGTCCAAGACACGGCTGTGCCTTTCACCCCAACAGAGTTCTTCATCACTGTCACTGTCCTTTTTTTTTCCACAATGAATATTGGGTATTTAAACATGGAAACTGTTTCTGTTCTTTTTTTCTTTTTAAAAACATCTCAAAGAGAATAAGACATTTCGATGTTTTTGATGTTTACAGTGCTAAATCTGGTATACATAGTGGTTGTTTGGTGAGGATATCTCTAACGTCAGAAGTCTCTGATTTTAAAAACAAACATTCGCTCAAGGACACTGCTCGCTCTGGGAGTGTGAACTCTCGAGCCCCGGACTTCTAAAGAAGTGCAGATATGCATAATGTAAACATTTCCTTTGCTCCTTTAACACTGTCGGTTGAGCCGAACTCCTCTTCATGAAAACAACAACAAAAAAATCCCCAAAACATAAAACACCGAAATTAGCTGTCTGTTTCTCCAAAGACACCAGTATTCCTCTGCTTCAGAGTCCAGAGTCCAGAAGGCTTGTGCAACAGAGGAACTGACCTGTAATTGCCATGTTAAGGCTTGGTGTAGTTATACATTTACTCTGTAGTCCCTGGGCCACAATGCACAGCATCGCTTTTGACCCCTTGTATTTTTTTTTTCTTTTTTCTTTCTACTTTTTTCTTTCTTTTTCTTTCTTTTTTTTAATACAAAAACACATTGACACTCAGGGTAGATAACAGCAACCTTTGATTACAGTTGCTTTTCATTTTGTCCACTAGTGTGTCTCTACCAAAACAAAGTCTCTTTGGCAGAAAATGCACCGCGTATTGTTACCTTTTCCCAATTTCACTTTGCCGCAGAAAGTGGATGTTATTAGCACTGTCTGCTAATTCTGGGTACTGCTCGATGGAGAGCACATAGTACCCATCGTACCCCAACACTTTTCCACTACTCAGGAGCTGCCTCTTCTCCCCCTCTGTCCAGGGGCGGACCCCCTCCTCGCCATCTCGCACTCGCTGCTGTTCTCTCGCCCAAGCACCTGCGAGGGCGCGCTGACGAGCGAGCTCAACAACCCGCGCTTTCTCCTCGTCCACTGTGGATCCGTAGCGGATATGAAGAGCCAGAGCACCGGCACGAATCTCCACATCTGCGAAACGCCGAGTACGACTATCCATGACTGTGGTGGACTGAGAAACAGTCACGTTGACACCGTTCTCCAGGGTTTTGTGTCCACTTGTGAGGTGCAATGCGGCAAGGTCGGCATCGGGAAGGCCTGGCTTGACGAAGTAGTGTGTGTCCCGCCCTTCTATAGTGAAGTGGAGGTCTTCCAAATAGAAAGCATTGTTGAGGATTGTTGCAACCTTGATACAGTCCTCACTGGCCACGTTGAGTGTGTGAGTGTGAACGCTGCCCTTGTAGATCGCAAACATAACGGCTCTTCCAATTGGAGACATTGCTGCTGAGAACCACAGCCAAGACTTTTCACCTCTGCGACCTCGAGTGAGATGGACCTCTGGCAGCCGCTCGAATGACAAGAGAGAATGCGCTTGTCTGGTTACTTCCTGCTGGACCCCAGAGATAGACTGTAGGAAAAGTGCAGTGAAACGTTAACGCCTGAACATGGCAGAACCTGACTCTCCAGGCCATTTAGAACCAGCTTCTGCTCTGCTTCAAAGAATTTTTCATCCTCGTCTAAGATAATGGTGTTTTCAAGCTGTGTTCTCAAGCCAAAAGTAGATAAATCCCCCATGACAATTTTACAGCAACACTTTTTGTGTTAAGGCCTGAGAAGAGACCAAAGAATCATAAATAGCTTCAAAAGATTGTTTTAACAGTAGGAACACCAAAATATTACATATAAAGTTAGACGGTGTTCTAATGTGTTCAATTGGTGACTAACACAATAAGACAGAGGAAGGAACACGTTACGCTTATTTGGCGTGTTATTATGCAAATATTGCCCAATTAAAATTGATTTTGTGTGAAATACACAGCAATCCAATTAAGAGATGGCAGCTTGGAACTTCTGACATAAAAGAAAAACAGTGAAAAACAAAGCAATTGTTTTAGTGTCTGTGCGATCGTGTTCACTTCCAAAAGAAAAGTGTCTGTCGGCTGGAGGAGTAAAACACTCGTGTTTGTGTTCAGTAAGCATGAGAGGATCAGTGGTACCTACCGGCAGATCGTCCCAGCGCTGACTCTTGCTTAGTTCATAGGATGGCATGCTTAAATCGAACTTGGGGACCGGAAAGCCAGGAATGGTGTTGTGCAGATGAAAGCCAAAGGTTACAAGCCAGCTGTTCACATCTGTGCAAGAGGAATAAATTAAAAGGCAGAAAGTTCACAAGTTACAACGTGAATACCACCAGATGATCCGTTTCTAATAAGAAAACTAGTAGACAAATGCAGGTTCTGACAAACTTTGTTGAACACTGAGCATCAATCAAACTGATTAAGAAAATGCGAAATTGCTAAGATATCACTAATTATTACAACACAAACAAAATTACATAAAACACTGAAATAAAACATCTGATTAGAAAAGGATGAGGATTTAATATGCAAATTATCAGGGATTTTCTCTACTATTTTCCAACAATTTAAATAATTCATAGAGAAATTCATCTGCAGAAAAATGAGTAATGAAAATAATCATTAGTTTCAGCCCTTATAATCACAATCAAACGCATCAGAAGCTCTAACCGTGATATCTCTTACCTGCAACGTATTCTCTCACTTCATGGACTTTGCTGATGGGGTTGTTATTTCTGAACATGTATAAATTAAAAGGAGCTGGCTCTTTGCCAACTTTTTTCCATGTAGAGACATCTGGAACAGTCCACCTTCCAGACATTATATCGTAATCCTGCTCCCCGAAGTGCAGCAGTTTGGTCAGGGGATCATACAGTCCTCCGTGAAACCCGAGCACAAGCTGGAAGTCTGGGTTTGAGTCGAAGTAGACCTCGCCGTATGCTGTGTACTGAAGCTGTTTTACCAGGAGGCCGTTGCTGGTGAAGACAGCCAGAGGTGTGCCGGTGTTATCGCAGGCGATGTAGAACTCCTCTCCACTGCTGATCTCCATTGCAAACAGGTGTCCCTGGAGGTCGTAGTAGAGCGAGGTGATCTCTGAACTGGAGTGGTTATAGACATGTGTAATCCTGGCTGGGTAGCTCAGGTCTGCGTAGAAATATTGGAGGTGCTGACCCAAGCTCGTCTTAGTGGACACTCGGCGGCCGAGTCCATCATAGCGATACTGGATCGTCCAGCCATTGCTCTTGCTGTAGACCCGCACCAAGAGTCCTTTGGAGTTGTACTCAAAAATCTCTGCTCCCCTCTGACGGAGGAAACCATCTTCATCCATTCTGTATTGGATATCTCCGAGGCGGGTGATGCGGTCTCTCAGGTCGTATCGCAGAGGAAGAAGTCTGGCGCTGTTTCCTGCATTCAGCAGGTGCAGATTTCCATTCAGGTCATACGTATAGCGCCACATCACTTTTTCATTCAGATACACAGTCTGGAGCTGGCCATCCACGTCATACTCATAGCCGTACTTGGTGGTGTTGGCAAAGGGGCCGATCTTGATCTCTCGCCTGATGACTCTGCCCACGTCGTCGTACTGGAAAGTGATCCAGTACATGAGCGAGCGGAATATCTCATACTGGATCTCCTTGATGCGACCGTGTGCATCGAAGTGTTTGGTGTAGGTCATGACCGCGGTGGATATGATCTGATTGATGTCATAGTAGATCACCCCGAACTTCCCGAACTGTTCCACCTTTCCTGAGATGTCATCAAACTGGTACAGATCGATGGGTAGTGGTGTTTCGTTGATGACGCCCTGCACGCTGGTGACGCGCAGGCTGCTGTCATAGGTGTAATCAAAGCGTGCATTGACCATGCCATCCTCACTGAAGCGGAAAATCTGCCGGTCCACCAGAGGACCCACTTGGCGATAACGGATGGAGCAGATGAAACCTTCATTCTGCAGGTTGACCGTCTTCAGCACACCTGCCGTCTCGTCGTAGGTGAAGCTGACTCTCGTGCTGTCGTACAACATCTCCGACAGTTTGTTCTGCCGGCGGTACCTGTACAGAACCCTGCGGCCTGTGCCCAGGTGAGCTACTCTCAGCAGGAGGCCATCTTCGCTGTAGTCCACAGCCACTGAGGCGTTGCTCTCTGGGGGGTGATAAAGGTTCCTGTAGTAGCCCACTGAGCGGATGGTCTGCATGGTGTAGCGAGCTACGCTTGGCATCGTCACAGCAGAAAGCCGGTCCAGAGAGTCAAAATCAAATATGTACTGCCGTTGACTGTGGAGCAGGAGAACCATGGACTGGAGGGAAAAGAGCAAAATAGCAAGTGTTTTCTTAAGTTGTGTAATATTTATACATAATATATGTGTAATGACAGGCAGGTTGAGTGCAGTCAGAGGGAGTAGAAACAGGGTGTATGAAAAATGCACCAGGTAGAGTTAGCTAACAGATTGTCTAATCTGATAATGCAGGATACAGTTTACAGTTTTAGTTTCAACGTTATAAGTGCTTTGAAAATTATATATTGATGTTTAATATCATTTAATAACATTTCCTACAAACCTGAGTGTGAAAGACAATTTGTTCTTTTAAACACGTTCAATTATTAATGACTGGTGGTCAAAATACTAGACCATCTGGCACAAGTACTGTTTCCTTTAAAGTCATTTTCTCCACAAAAACTAGTTTAATTTAAAATATATGCAGATTAGACTGTGGCCTGTCTTCTAAAGGTTTACCACCCTTCCTGTTAAAATGTCATGCTCAGTCATCCGTTGCTACAGAGGTTGCTTGTGCTCCCTGAGCTCTCCGTGTTCCTTGTGTCAGAGTGTTGACATGGCCTCTCCAGGTCACGCAATGAAAGGATGCAGCCAGGAGAGGCTCAGGAAATCTCTGCATGTATTTTTGTAGCGGAGCAGCTCAATGCAATCTTAAATACACTCTGTGGGAGAGATTGATGGAGCGGTGCGGCTCAAGAGAGGTAAATTGTTTGACACAACGGAATAGCAAAATGCAACTATAAGAGGACCGTTCAGATTTGTGATCTGTGTGTTATTTAGGATTTAGATTATTTTTGTACGTCACAGTCTGTGTGCCACTCTGTATCACTATGTGGAGCAAAACTGAAGATGACCTGAAACACACACAGACTGTACAGATCACGCAGCTATTTCCTGAGTTTCTATTTTTAGTCTTTGTCGGTCAGAAAGAAGCACATATTTAACAAATGAGTAAATACAGTTATTAAAAATGGGAAAAAAATGAGCTCTTGCAAGGTTTCATATAATCACAGCCTGCCAGTCGCCCAGTGTGTTGACTCTATATTTACCCAGTCTTTCAATTTGTACTCCTCGTTGGCCACCAAGTCTGAAAACAGGTTGAACCACTCATCAAGTGCAGGGTGTCCGTTCTTTGTTATGTTGCAGCTATTTATTCATTTATTTTTGTAAGGGGACCATGAACAATATTTAACATGTTGTTAGCATTTGATGGATTGTACTAATTTTCTTCTTCAGTCTCCTGGCAGGTCACAATTAAAACGCACACGCAGTCACGGCACAGCGCTAAACAAACAAGACAGGACACACCACACAAATTAACATGCGGCAGCACATAACGTCGCCAGTCTTCAGCCTTTACATACTGCGATTTAAAGACTGTAAACTTTACACTGCTGCCAGTGCATCCTTTCCTTGGTTAAACCTGACATACTGCAGAGGAGCAGATGGATACACCAGGTTACACTCTGCGTCTTCCTTCAGTTTGCTGCAGAATTGTCATTACTGGGTCGAGTGTTAGGTACATGTTGTGAATGCAAACCTTCTGAACATGTTTATATCCAGCGTTTACAAAAAAATGCCTAAAAGTCTGCAGTTAGTGTAAAATGATTACTGTGTTTCTGCCTCCGTAAGACGCAGAATTATGTACATGGAGCTGGTGATTATCGTGAAATAATCCTCTTCAGGGTGACCACTGCTACATGTCAGGGTCTTCAGTCATCCTGTGGCGATAATGACTAGCATGCTGTACACTATATCTTACATATTGCTTCCTCTGGTCATGTTATTTTCTCACCTGCTCCAGGTAGGTGTAACTCCATATCTTCCCATCAGCAAACACCCTGGACACCAGGCGGCCTTGGCTATCATACTCAAGTCTCTCAGTGGTGGGACCTCTCTGCAGGGCACTGATTTGCCCGCTGCTAGTGCGACTGACATTAACCGGCAGTAGCTTACTGCTGGGCACCCAGAGCACTGGGTGGCCCGCTGTGTCGTATATAATCTTTAAGAGGAACTTCCTGTGGTCATCATAAATCTTCTCTGTCCTCAGGGTGCGATCATAATCAACGGAAAGAATGTTTCGCCCGTTCACCTGTGGGAAAGATTTGATTTAAGAATGTGTAAGACAAAAAAATGACAACTCCTACAACAGCTACCACGAGTGATAATATTCAACAGATATCGCTTTAAGAAATCATGATCATACAACAGCACAATATCAAGAAAAATCCTTGGTTTTTATAGCACCTTTGTCTGGATGTCTCTTTAAACTGTATTCACAATGATTTTCACTACAGTTGTCACAGAGATTAACATCCCCTTCACGGGGCTCATTAAACTGAGAGACACTCTGGCGATTGTTCAGGTTCACTTAAATTACAACCTCCTGAATTTAGTGGAGATGAAAATTACTCAGAGGCAAAGTAACCACCCAAGTTAAGTTCATGAAGTACTGGAAGACATAAATCTGAGTGTCGGATTCTAAGAAGGTGGAATAAGAAGAGGTGGGCTTCTGTACACTGTTGGAATAATGATAACTCTCAGGAACTTAATGGTGATGCGTTTCTAACATTTCAATAGAAAGGGAGAATTGCAGAAATATTTTTGGAAGGTGATAAAAAGGGCAGTGACACAGCTACAGATATAAAACAACAGATGTCTTTATTCAGACAGTTTTATCTTATTTTTTTGCACAAGTAACCGTCTGCAATTGAACACCGTCCCCAAAAGTGTCACCTCCACAGTCTGTCTCTCACTGAGGTAAAGAAGGCCACAGGATAAATCCACTTTTGGGCTGCTGATCATTTGCATGTGCCTCAAGGAAGAAAAAAAAAAAAAAAGGAATCAAACATACCCTAAGCTTGCGTCCAAACACGATAACTTTCCCTCTGGCTTGTTCTTTGCGGAAGCGCCACTCAACCAAGTTTTGCCCACTCTCCCCTGGCAAGCTCATGTTGCGTCTGGCTACAGTTGGATTGGCAGCGCCTGCCAGGATGTGGGGCTCTGTCTGGTAGTGGGTGTCCATCCCGTTGGCATAGGTAATCCTTAGCGAGTTGTCAAAGCCCACTTGATAGCTGCTTCTACACTGGTCTGTTGATAGTAAACAAGAAATGAACAAAATGTACATTTGAGAACAGAGAAATATGTCAGTACACATGGGAATTCACGTTATTGACAGTCTCCTAGTTGAACTCAGTTGTGGTTTCAGGCTTTAGGATTTTTATTCAGCTTTCTCACAAAAAAAAAAAAAAAGAATGACCATGAATGATGTGCTGAAATAACTGGACCATCTGGCTCTGGCAGCGAGTAGAAACCATTTAGATACAAGGTTGAACTGACACGCCAAACCCTGCACACTGACAGAGTAATCATTTACACTGTCGTCTGTCAGACCCTCTGAGCTGTAATGATACACGACTTAAGCTTACTCAACATTGCCCCGACGACCCCCGAAACAATGACAAATAACGGCTTACAAAATCGCTGCCTGAGTCGGGAAGACGAGCTGCTCCCTTACCCTGAGCCAGAGTGTAGAAGGCACGGATGGTCGAGGTGTTGGTGGTGATGCTGATTTCTTCCTCCGTCATGGAGCTTTCGATGTCCACGGTCAAAGCGCTGTAGATGTCCGTGTACAAGTTATTCACCATTCCAGTGGGGAACGTCACGTTCATTAGCCGTCCTTCACTGTCGTAGCTGTTGGGAAAAAAACACATCAAAAGACAAAAGCGCTGATATGTATGAGGGCTCTCAATGCCACAATGCATCGAATTATCAGCTCTTTTATACTTGTTGAATAAGACCATCAGCGTTATTGTAATTAAAATGTCACTTTTCTTTCCTGTATTTTTTTTTTCTGTTATATGTTCAGTTTCCGGAGCGTGAGTGACAAGGCGTCTGTATCAACCCCGGGCGCAATCCAAATATTTGATATCTGAGAATGACACATTTCATCAACGATCCGTTTTATATGAACTTTATATTAATGGATTGGATTCTCTGGATGATTGATGTGTCATTATAATTTAAACTGAAATGCTTTGCTGTTTTAGTTATAGTGAGGATATCATTCATGGCATAATGTGACATGACAGCAAATTACAGAAGGGAGAAAAATTCAATCACTGAGAGGGCATGCTGTTCTGACCATGTTATGGCTGCTTATTATTGTAAAAACTATATAATCATGGATTGATTTTGTTCGGCTTTCCTCATTTTAAATGTATTCGAGTCAACACAACATCACATTATAAACAACACTGATGTTGCTTCTTTACTAACTACATTTTTGAACACATGGTTTATTTAGCAAACTGTAAAAGTATGTTATGGATATAAAGTTATTAAAGTCTAACTAGGCTATTTTACTGATCTGAGGCAAATTTTATAATTAGGTTTCAATTAGAAGTGCACCCTGAAGCATTTTGCAGGTAAGTGCGGTTACCATTTATAGAGTTTATAGAGTTAACTCGTGCTGAGCTGTGAGACAAGAAAGAACACACACAGGGTCACGCACATGCACATGTCCGTGCACAGAAAGAGTTTCTGTCCTTGTAACTCATGAATTGAAAAATGTAATAAACACCCTGGTGATGTCCTTCAACCATACAGCCTCTGATCCACGAGAGGCATGAATACTCGCTTTATCTTATTTCCAAAACATAGAATGATCTGCCAATGCCACAGTATATTTGTTTACATCATTTGAATTAGTATGCACAAAGTAGGCGGTGGCTTTGATTTCATTTGTACAATGGGCTGGTTCCAGATGCAAAAGGCATCAATTTAATTGCAAGCTAAATCAGTCTGACTTTCCAGAGAAAGAACTTGCCAGTCTCCATTATACTTACTCATAGAAGGTTGTCCAGCCAATCTCGGATGTCTTTGTAGCCAGCAGGCCGTTGTTGCCATGGTAAGTTAGAAGCACCAGCTCCTGGCCCTGCGCTGTAAGTGTTTTCAGCCCGCCGTTGGTGCTCATGCTCAGCCAGATCACCTGGTTGTCAGGGGCGACGATACGCACGGGCGTGCGGTTGGGATCTCTACGAATTCTCAAAGTGTTGCCACTGCTGTCCGTAACAGCCGTGATGTCATTCTCTGTGCTGTAGCTGAAAGTGTATTTCAAGTCGCCAGTGAGCAGGCTGGCAGTGTGCTGGTGGGTGCCATTGCTGTCAAACATATACAGCTCCTGCGCATCAGGGGAGGCCACTTCATATGTACCGGCGCTGGAAGTCAAGGTTGGCCCATTTCGTGCGATGGCCCGGATGCGGATGTTGCCCAGGTCTGCCACATAGAGTGTTCCATCTGGGGCTGCCACTAAAGAAGATGGAGCATTGAGCCGAGCATCTTTGGCATAGCCGTCGCCTGTCTGGTAACAGTCGCAGTTGGCATCGTTCTTGCAATCGCAGTCGGAGAGAGCCCCGGCCAAATGAGTTATCTCACCATCCACAGAAACCTTTCGGATCCTGCTCATCTTTCTCTCATCTGTCTCCGCTATGTAGATGGCCCCATGGTAAGAAACAGCAATGGAAACAGCTGATTCGAGAGGGGTTAACTGAGCCCTCTGACCGCCGGCCAAGCCACGGTCCAGTCCAGCCAGCGGGCAGTGGATAGGTCGGCCAGCTGCGATGCTCACTTGACCGTTCTCTGTGATGCGCAGCACAATGTTGTTGTCCAGGACATACAGCGAGTTGTCCATGGGGCTAACTGCTAGGTCTGTGGGCCACTCCAGAATCACCTGAAATACAGCACATCATTAGACTGACTGCTGGTTTTGGAAAGAAGTAAAAAAGGAACAGGAGGTGTTTTTCTTGGCTGTAAAAATGTCCCATTCATCTCACCAGGAAGCTACTCTCTGGGTGATTGCGTGTTATATTAAGTGTAATAAGATGTGTTTGTCTAGAAATGAAATATCCTTAGTAAGATTTTAAAATATTTTCAGTGTAAAACAATGGTTGATAACTCAAAGTAATCATGCCCACAAATTAAAGCACAAAAATTCTAAATCAGCAGGCATTGACAAAAGAAAAAAAAAAGCTGTGACGCCGTCACGTTGACAACAAGACTATAATGAATAAATCTTCAGTGTGGTCACGTTGCGGCTGATATCGAGAATACCTTGAGCTGTGCGGAGGCTGTAAACAGACACACAGCTCAGCTATCCTCTGTTCCAGTAGCCTCGGACAGGCAATTTATTCCCTCATAGAAGTTGATTTTCCATCATGCCCTCTCTCCTTTTAAACATTTAAGCTATATCGTGCTGCCATTGAGATCTCAAACTAAGTGGAGTGTACTGTAAGATGTTTATCCCCTGACTGTGCCCTTCACACCTTCATGTAGCACACCAGTACCTGGAGCTGCAACCTCAGAGAGAATGAAGTAATTTAAATTGAGTGAAAAAGATGTTTGAGATGTGAAAAATAAAGACAGCTGTGTTAACCACATTTTGGAAAAATAACAAGTATTACATTCCAAAGCTTTAACCTCGGCCAACCATTACAGTCTGCTTGTCAGCAATGTGTCAGTGAACAAAAAGCTCCTTGTAACGGCACAAATGACTGGCCTGGCCTTCAAATACATAACTGTGTCATTAAAACTGTCAAAATGCTCCCAAACTGTGCTTTTCCACGGGGCGATTAATAATAAAACACGCTGCGTTTAAGGCTGCCACTAGTTAAACTGCACTGAGCCAATTCTGTAGCTGGGGTGCCTGAGGATCCCACCGTCTCGCCAAAACCATGTCGGTATTGGCTCACACCAAATGACTTGATAATTAACAAAAAGTGACAAGCTTAATCCTTTGTCTTTATGTTCATTTATGTTCACCCACCTACACACACCAACAAACAAAGGTTGCATTCTCTTGTGTTTACACTAAGAAATATTCTTACGCTGCCAAATGCACCTTTTAATTCTCCACCATGTCTTTATTTATTTTCTGCATTTCTATTATTTAACCTCTCAACAGGACACGAGGATCTCTATTAAATCTTCTGTCGGGGTCATTTTGTTGTGACTGTTTCAACCTTCCCTCTCTACTCTTGAAGTGTTGTGTTTGTAGTCTGGGCGCCTCTCTTTTTGTGTTAGCTGATCTACATTAAAACATAAGAAAATCTAATTAAAATGTAAATTGGTTAGTTAAAAAAACCCAGACAAAAAAAAAACAACAAAATAATACAGTTGTCTGCTGCACACCAGCGAGAGGTGGGAGAACCTGATCCTGCAGCAATTTTATTCTCGACAGCCAAAGCACTTAAGAATTCACTGTCTGCAGAAACAGAAAATAGATGCTGTGAATGCATCAATTTTCACATGATAAAAGCCTTTTTTAGTTTTTATTTTTCTTCATTATTCATACTAACTCGGATCTGAAAGAAATGAGGAGGAAGCGGAATGAGGCGAGATTAATGTTAAAGCGCGGGGAGCCGCAGCTCTGCTCCGTACGGAGTGGCGCGGTATTGTAATGCCGTGACCTATTGTGTACAGACAGGGCGCCGCTTTTATGTCACCACATTCACAGGTAGATGCTAGGCAAAGTGGTCCGTCGCCAGTTGCTGCAGAAGAAAAGGTTTTATGTGCACCAAGCTGAGCGCCGCTTCATTATCATGTATGGTGTAAGTGTCCTCAATCCCGAGTATTTCTAGTGGAACACTAAACACTAATTCGGCTCCAGCCACATCAAAACAAGCCCCCCAAACTGAGTAATTATTCTTCCCTCCATATCATCTGCCGTGACCTGAAAACTCATCTCTTCAATAAACACTTCATGTCTCCACTTCCTGCCTGAATCACATCTTCCTCCTACCACGAATTTTCCTCCTGTACTTTCAGAGAAAATGCTCTGCACTTGTGGAGTTGAGAGCAAAAAAACAAAATACAAAAAAAAGACAAAAAAAACCCATTTTCCTCGTCTCTGCTGTTTCTTCACCAAGCTGCTTACAAGGTCGGCACTCTAGGAAGTGGAGCTTATTCGGTTAATGTAACTGTATTTTTCTTGGAAAAGGCTCAGTCCATTAAGTGTCTATTTTAGATTTAACATATATTCAATAAGGAGATCCTAACTGAGATTTCAATTATCTTTTTTTTATGAGTGTTCATGGCCGAGACTGATGGCAGAAAGGGTACAACTGACATCATCCAGCGGATAACAGACAAAAAATCTTACAAGATCACAATTTAATAAAAATGGAATAAGTAATAATAATAAAAAATAATAATGTCAAAGATCACATCCTTGACACAAACAAGAGTCACTTTAAAAGCAACCTCAGGGCAATCTAAGCCCGCCATGCAGATAAGCAAGATGATCAAGTGCTGTCAAACAACAAATAAATTAAACTCAAACATCCAGATTCAAATATTTCCCACAAATAGGAGCCAGAAGGGAGCGCGTACAGTTTCTGCAGCACTGATTTAAATTCCCGGAAAGAGACCAGTTTTTGCAATTTCAAATTTAATTGCAGAAGGTTCCAGGCAGAAGGAGCAGCATGTAAAAAAGCTTTTTTACCCACTTCACTGAAGAGTTTGGGAACTGTTAATAATAACATAGACGGTGAGGTAATTTAAAAAAAAAAATGCCCCAGCACATCTTGCTCTTACTTGAAAAACCAGTTCCTTGAAAAGATTATCATTCATGAAAAGATATGAGCTTGACTGCATATGTAATATATATATGCAGTTATATAATGCTGCATATCAATGATGAGTCATGGGTGAGCAAACTGAAGGAGGGCCAGAGGGGGTGGGGGAGCATGAGGTGGCGCTGCGACATGCTCTGAGAAGCCCACAGAGCTAACAACCGTCTGGCACTTGAGAGTACAAGTCACCTGATTGACGTCCATGCTGTTGTCACAGGTCAGAGGGCGAGCCGATGTCAAGTCGTTGGAACCGAGGAAGGTTGATATGATGCCGTTCTGGTCGACCTTCCTGATTGTGGTGCCATCGACAAAATAAATCAGGCCATTCTTGTCCACAGCGATGCCTGTTGGTGCGAGGGGGTAAAAGGAGAAAAGAAGAGAAAGAGGGGGAGAAAAAAAGAAAAAAAAAAAAGACTTGTGATAACAGGAAAACATGGTGGATATGCGGCATCTCTGCTTGCATGACTCAGTGGACAGAACACGATGGATACATGTGTCAAGCTTGCCTTCCCATTATTCAGGTCACTGCAAAAAGCACAGCCGTCAATAATTCAAGGGCTGCTTTTCTGCTATTAAATTATTTCTAAGGCAGAAGTGGGAAAGGCTGTATTCATACGGTATATATGCACTTGGTGCATCTTGTAACCCTCCTCTCTAAAAGAGGACCTCAGGAGGTGGGGGTGTCAATGAGGGCCGCGTTTGGGAGATTTTTTTTGACATCGGCAATCATCAACAATCTGCACACCATTTGAGAAATGAATGAGCGAGGGAGCGGAAATGACAGCTTCGGCCAATTTCAGATGAAAGGGGTGAAAGACAGGCAGTTGCCATGGTGACAACTGTGGACTAAATTGTCTCAATGATTGAGTGTCAGCTCAGAGTTGTAAGTTGCAGCCAAGCCAGTGTGGAGTTGCAATAACCATTTGTCCCAAACTGGGAAAATACATTAACGGACCGCGGCAGCCGCCACATCGCTCTCCGTGTCACCGTGCTGCTTAATAGAGACCAGCACCTATGGGAATTCAATCATACCTCACATGCAAGGAGACTGATATTTATTCACCACGTTGGCTTTCAGCATGCTGTGGTCTTGGCTCGAATTCAAGAGACGGAGACCCGCTGATCTCAGGAACATGTACGTATAGTGAAAGAGTTTGGGAGGATTTAAAATGTTTTGAATGCGCTTTAACTTCTGCCTTACCGCCGGCGTATGATTTCTTTTTCAATGAAGTCTTTAAAAGCTTCTATAGAAGGTGAGTGGTTTGGTTTGACCTGTGGCTAGGTCTGCACAAGATTGCTTTCTGCTAAAACATTGACGAGCCCAGGGAGCCCACGGTGAATCCTTGGGAGCTGGCTATTTGACAGTCTGAGATTCTCAGACAGATGAAAAGTGTCACATTTGAGCAGAGTTCACCAAATGTCTGAGGGGAGGGAAAAAAAAAATGGAGCCATCTGCTGTTTCTTCTCTGGTCTCGGCTTCCACCCACTCCATCATTAGAGTCGCTCCCTCAGATTGCCTTCACTCAAGCCTTTATCACCCAGCTGAAGCTGTGCTATTGCAGTTGGCATTCAGAGTGGGCAACAACCAGCGCAAAACAATTCATCTTGGCCTTTTCATCCAGAAGAATTTATGGAAAAGTGAGCAATCCATGCACGAATGGCCGTGTGCTATTTGAATATGGACTACCTGATGTGCACACGAGCTACTGACTTGTGAATTGTTTTTACTTTAATCTTTAAAAGGCCTGCAGACTTTCACAAGAGCTGTAAGAAACATACATGAGTACTTAGTGTAATATCCAATTCTACAAAAAAAATTAATGATGCATTATATTTCTGGAGGTTAAAACAACAACATCTTTTTCAGCAGACAGCAGCTTTACACAGCCTTAATTCACCAAAGGATCAGTTTTTCTTATTTGACAGTCACTGCTTACTTTAACTTCAACACATGAACCACAACTAACATTCATCCATTAAAAATCAGTCAGCCAGCAGCTGGCACCGACCCCAGTGGCACACATAAATTTAAATTTAGCAGTTGCCACTCCTGACTGAGAAACCCATCACCGCGTCCCGCCCCTCCATTTCAGTCCCACATCTTCATTAGTTTTAAACCATACCTTTGGGCCCGGTGAGAGAGGCCTCTGGAGCTTTGCCTCCGTCCCCACAGTGGTTCTCATCAAATGGCAGACAGTGTTCCCCTGTTCCCGCCATCACCTCTGCATTGGACTGCAGGTCCTTGGTCCCCGTTAAGGTTTTTGGACGGTAGATCCTCCGGGAGTTTGTGTCTGACACGTACAGCTGGCCGCTGACTGGATCAGTTGCCAGATAATACCGGTGTGCCGGGTTGTTACTGCATTCAAGACAATATAACTCAGTTATATATTATTTAATGTGCCTTTAGTTTGCAGACAATCAGAACCTTTCTTTAGATGCTTTTTCCTCACAGTGCAGCCAAACTGTCCTCTAATGATGCTTATTTATACCAAAGTAATCTCATGCAATAATCTCTTAAATAGCTGTGGACTATAAACCCCCACTGACCCCTGATGAAATTTAGCCTCATTTTCCTTCTGAATAAAACAGAATCAAGAATATTACAGCGTGTTTTTGTGCATTATGCCTCTCCAGAGGTTACGTGTTTTGATAATGTGTCATTTTGAAGACAGGAAACACAAAAACATTCCTTTCAACAGACTGAAAGGAATACAGACAGGTGTATTGTTTCAATATGTCCTTCATTCATTGTTTCAAGTGTAATGTAACAAAGGAGCTGTCTTCAGACTTTTGTTTAAATGGCTTTAAAAGAAATGACAGAAAGTTAATGCCAATGTTCAATCAGGTTTTGTTATTAGCATTTAAGCTGTCGTGGTATTTCCTAAAACACACTCTGTAAATGGCTTACTGAGCGTCATTTCTTTTCCAGTCCAGTTGCTGGTGAAACTATAAACCTTATTATCAGTTTTAGATTAGCAGAAACATCGTCATTTATGTGGTTAATGAACAGTGGAATGACATAATGCTGTTGAGAGGCTTTTGTGAATGAAAAATAAAAGACAACGTGAAAGAGAGAGGGATGAAACGATGGAAGTCAAACAGAACTGAACAGGACACCGCAGCAGTGGGCGCCAGTTTACAAAGCAGAGACGACAATTTGCGAGCCAGATCACTTCGTCTGTTATCGTTCCCCTGCGGCGAAAAGCCTTTGGGAATTACAGAAAAAATGACTGGCTTACGTTAACAAAGTGCAACAGCTAATGGCACCGCATCTAGTTCTGCCGTAATGGATCTGACCCCAAATCAGTGAGCGAATGCGTCAAAGAATCAAAAGATTCCACAGCACATCGTCGGCTGAATTTAGATTTGAAGAAATTAAATCATTTTATGTGACTTTCAAACAAACAGAAATACCAAAAAAAAACCAAAAAAAAAACCTATTGACCTCTTCTATTAATGCAGAGTTGATACATAGCGGGTGCTTACGCGTCATTAAAGAGCTAAAAACAGAAGCAGTTAACATGAAAAATAGCTGGCTTTACAGTGCAGTCGTAAACATGGCTTCTCTGCTTGTACTCCAGCTTAATGGCACCTCAGTCAATACTGGTTGGCTTTAGAAGTGGGATAATGTGACGGCGAAATAAATGTGGCAATGAAACATCTTTGTGAAATGATGAAGATGGAGCCATAAAATCTGACAGCTATTATGAGTCAAAGTAAATGGCCAAAATAGGTTGCTGCTATCAACTTCCTATAAAGAATTCAGCAGGACGTACATGAGAAAGCCTTTCTGTTACGGTCACCCTTCAGAGGCTGGACACAATAACTGAAACACCTGCATGACATTATGCAGTCCAATATAACAGCCCTGCAATAAAAGTACATTTGTGGAGTCTGAAGTTAATACGGATGTTAAGTTTTAAGACGTTATTATGTGGTCGTCTTTTGAGTATTTTATTTACCACTTAGCGATATAATACCACCTTCATCTATGGCCTTAAACAGAACCTATCAGTACCAGACCACACCTGATTTGACCACTGGATCAAATGTTAACTGTGGCTTGTTCAGGATTCATGCATCTGTGATTAGCCTACACCTGAAAAGTTCCATCATTCCTGCCCCCGAGTTGAGAACCAGGTGCCAGTCCCGTCCTCATTGGACTTTCACAGTGTCCCGGTTGTTGTGCAGGCATAGTAACAACCTGCTCAAGCTTGGCATGTCAATCTGCATCTCTGCTCCCTTCACTGGCCTCATGTAGCGGCTCACTTTAAATTCAACACCTTGTTGCTGGCCTCCGTGTATCTCGCCAAGAATGGAATACCGGCTGACTACAGTCGGGCTCCAGTTTAAACCGAGCCCTGCAGCAATCTCTCCTCAATCTGCTCCTCTGTCTAGCTGGAATTGTGCTTCTGCGAACCTACACAGAGGAGGTTGTCATGACTCGGAGACGGGTCATTGTGCACAGCTCACGAGTCTAAACGCCGTGTCGCGCTGACCTGCACGCCAAGCAAGCCGATCGGATTGTACAAGTGTTGTTGGGAAGCAAGCTTGAAACCTAATATTCTTGCTGGTTGCAGCTTCTTAAATGTTAATATTTGCTGTTTTTCTTTGTCATGTCTGATATTAATCAAACAGTCTCTGGATGTTAGATCTGATGAGCATTGTCACAATTCTTTTTACAGTTTAAAGATTAATGGACTGATCAGATAATCATAAAAAATAGAAATTGGTAGATTGATCAGTAATGAAAATAATTGTCAGTTACAGCTGTAGTTGTTTTAACACAGGTTTAAAAGAAACAGCTGAATAAACATGTTGGAACGAGTCCCGTGCTCTTTCATCTGCTGGAGCCCAAAGACGCATGTCACCAGGTTCCTCTGAATTATGCATCAGGACCAGATTTAGTTCTCTCCAGAGTGGTTCTGTGTTCACCTGTCGTTTGTTTCCTTTGGTCAGGACCAAAAAACAAAGTCCAGTCTGTTTCTCAAAAACAAAAGGAGACATCCAGTGAGTCACGTGGACCGACAGTGGTCAGCTGCGTTCACCTCTCCTCCGTCGTCCACACGGATCTTTAGAGGAAAAATCAAAACTACAAAGTTTATTCTGGTGACAGATTTGGAGTCATGTTGCGCTCCACTGCTCTGGACAGCTTTATTTATCTTCTCTGGTGGTCGTGTGGAGCTTACAAAGACATTTTCGGATACAAGCATCGATCAAAACTGCACTGCATCTGATGCGAGCTGCTAGAATCAGATGAGGAGGAGACAACAGATCATGTAGTCGAACAATGAAGGAGCTGCTGGGGCTTCCAGGAGACGACTGAGGGAGAGTCAGGACGTTTATTACTTTTTAGAAGGGCGAGTTTAACAAATGTTATACAACAATGCATTTATTCATCTATTTTAACTCCATTTTGCTAATTAGTTTTCAAAATTGAAAAGTAAGCATGATGCATTTTAATCTTAGAGGATAGGTGTATTTTTAATAAACACAAAGTGGTATTTAACATTTTCTTTTTATTAAATTTGACTCCCCTAAATTCCCCTCTGTTTAAACCGCCTGGATTAAAATGTAATGAAATAAGAGCTTTTTTGTGCTTAACTTCAGACATCACAAACGGTACGGGCTAATCACCCCCGTAATGAAACGATCAAAGGGCCAGATTGAAGTCGTTAAAAAGGGGCCGTGTTCAACCCACAGGCCGCCAGCTGAACAGTCGCGGGTTTAGATTTCAAATTCGCACCAAAGTCGCATTTCCATATCACATAATCCCTCCATCACAGCAGCGACGACACCGCCTCGACAGCCGCCTGAACAGAGTGACTCCAGTTTACACGGTGTAGCACCTCTGGCGGCTGCGGTCCAGTTAATCACTGGGACAACCTAATTGCCACCAGTGTGCATCCTCAGTTGATCTGATGCTGTAGTCTTAATCATGAATACAAAGCAGTTGTGTAAGCCCCTGTGGATAAGAGCATCTGCCACCAACACTATAAATGTAATTATAAGATTTAGGCTGGCACTGTTTATTGCAGCGGCATTGTAGTGGACTGCATAGCTCTCCGTACGTAGTGTCAGTGTTGATATATAGATATTTACATGACTTATATCTTTTAGATTTTTACTGAGAGATACTTTTAAGTTCTGCGGTGTGTGTTGTAGCCGCGTCGCACTGATTCTGACGGACTCTCGTCTTCACTCCTCTTGTTTAGATGTAATCAAGCTATAATTGGTTTGTTATAATTACACATGGTAATCACTGATGCTAAAGGCGTCCGTAAGAGAAAGAGTTATTCGCATACTTAAAAAAGGAGAGGATGATACAGATGGGGATGTACAAGGAATACTAAATCACGTGCACTCAGATGACACACCTACCTGTGTCTAAAGTCTTTGTTTCTATGACAGGGAACAGAGGAAGCAGGAAAAGAGGGAGAAGGAACAAAGACAATGAAATTTGTAATTCTCAAAAGGATACTCTTACTCTTCGTTTCAAGGTTGTCATTAGACAGCTTTCTTTTCATAAAAATGACTTACTGCCTCGACTTGTTTCTTTAACTAAAAGCCTTCTTATTCCTCATTGAAACTATGAGGAGTAATTGCTGACAAGGACTCAAAGTCTAGCCAAAAAAAATGCACTGCCTTTTTTTTTTTCCTCGCCTCCTCCTTACAGTTTCCAGTGAGGAAAAACAAACAGCTAAAACTCAGAAAGTCAAAGTATCCCCTTGAAGAATCAACACAGCCGCTGGAGAAAGTCGCAGGCAATGACGATCAGTTTGGCAGGAAGACGAGAAGCGGGACTGTGGCCGAGAGACACAACCCACGAACAGGAGACTATGTACTGCTATCTGCATACAGCCCCGTCCTGCATTACCACTGTTCCTCTCAATTTGACCGCTCATACTGAAATATTGATTCTGCCACTTGTTATATTGGCCACTGAAGCCAAAATCTAAACACAGACTTTATGCTAACAGAGCTTGAGAGAGGTCCAGGGAATCTCAAATGAAGCATTTGGACTTTTATATAACAGGCATTCATCATACATAACAAAAACTGCAACCACTTTAGTCTGTGATTGTTTGGAGGAAACTAATATCAGATACAAAATAAGCAATTTTCAGCCTGAAATGAAGTTATGGTTGATCATTTGGATCGTTTTGGTCTGAATCTGCACTGCAACCACCATCTGATGCAAACTGCAGCTTTTCTTCGCGTTTCCTTTTATGTCAGATAAAACTTAATTTGGCTAATGCAAGCCTTCATAGTAGTGTTTTGTGTTTCTCTCCTTGTAAACAGAGTAAAACAGTTGCTTGGAGACATGAACCATTTCTTAAACCATTATTTATCTTGGGAAGCGTTGCTGAGCATGCAAGCTCCTTTACAGCAGCACGCTGCCTCCCATTCGTACTGCTGCACACCGTCCCCCAGGAGAACCGCCTGTAGAGGATGATCGCTGCGCAGGTAAATCGGCAGGAGAGGAGCAGTAATTAACTGATTAGATAAATCAACAACTACTTTGATTTTAATCAGTTTGAGTCCTCTTCTAAGCTGATTCCAGCTTTTTACTCCTCCATGACAGCAAACTAAATATCTCAGTCTTAGGACTTCATGTTGGGCTTTGGAAAACTATTTTCTGACATTTTGTAGATCAAAAATGTTTTCAATTAATCAGGAAAATAATTAACAGCTTAATCGTCAATTTAAGTATTTATTTGCAATCATAATTGGCAGGTTTATGAAGTAGAGAGTGACGTTTAAATCACCTTCCCTCTTAAGACTGTTGGTCAACATCCACCCTCGTCACATTAATGCTAAATAACAAGCCACGCGACGCACAACAAGTGTGCCGACCTATTGTCCTTTCAAGGCAGTTTTCATATGTTTGCCATGTATGTGTCTCATGAAAGATGATGGCCCAATGTACATTTAATCAACATCTGCCACTATGAAATAAGCCAACTGGCCGAATCAGAGTCATTGCTGGGAGAAGCCAACTTGGCATGAGGGCGTAAATCATCCCAATTACACGGCGAAGACAGGATGTCTTTCCTAATTATGGAGATGGATAGGGAAAAGATTTCAAATTTCTATGGGCAGAGGAAAGACGTGTGTGACTGCAAGTCGGCCCACCATGCAATTTCAGTCTCCCTCCCCACATGGAGGACTCGATGTAGGAATGTAAAGTGGGCTAAAGTCTTTAACTGCCGTGGTTTTTTTAGGGGTCATCTACAGTTTGTTATGTGTTTTCATCTGTTCTTGTTTTTTTAAGTTGGAAAAACTTCAATATAATACGTTTAAAACGCAAACGCAAATTAAATATCTTAGCTTTATCTTATTTGATACAAATGTAAATGTTAACACACAAACACTGTAAATTCCTGCCATTTGGCAAAGAGACAGAGGTAAAGAGTCAACAGGTTGCACAATAAATCCTGCTCTCTTTTTAAATCAGCAAACATACTAGTTGTGACAAGCTGTTAACAAATGTCCAAAGAGAGGCCTTGATCTCACCTGAGCTCCATGATGCTCGTGACATTCCCAGAGGGGTAGATACGTCGGATGTAGTTGAAATCTCCCACGTACAGACTTCCGTCGATGCCCCACGCCAGAGCCACCGGCGCCAACAGCTTGTTGCCTTGGGCCTGCCCGTTACAGCTGGGACACGAGATGCTTCTGCGCCGCCCGTTGCCCATGACAGTAGAGATCACAGGAGGCTGGAGAGAGATGAACTGGTTCTCCCCACTGCCTTTGTAGAGAATGCCTGCGAAACAAAGCAGCAGTTATTAGCGAGTGTGAAAACATAATTAGTGTTTGTCACTAATGGCAAATACCGTCTCTCATTATTTAAGCAGGAAGTCATCGTACATCCCTTTTATGAGAAAAGGAAAAATGCATTCATTCAATTTACAAAGACAATGTTTGACATTGTGAAGAAAAACCAACAGAGGAACAAAAAAAGCAGTTAAATCACATTTCTTCTGTTGTGAGTTTAGTTTGGATCCAAACTAACATGTAAACGTGTCGGCAGCGGAAGGCGAGCATCTCCTGTCGTCTGCAAGGTAAAATAGCTGTTTTTCTTAAAGGAGTCTGGTGGCTTTGAAGAGAGCAGCGTCAGGTCCCCATCATTAAAGGCGGTCTGGCAGCAAGGTTAAGTGGTGAAGATACTCTAAATATAGACCAACATCTCAACCGATATGCATTTTCTCTTTCGGGCTAAAATGCATTTTGCTGCTTCACCTCAGTCTGCTGCTCAGCTTCTGTCCTGGTCTATTTCTCCAAACTGGATTTGTGCCAACCACCGTCTCCTGTCGGTAATAAACCGACTCTGCATGAAGTGCTGCAAACAAGCTCACCTCAGAAACTCCAAATTAAACCTTTAAATACAGAGTTGGAGCTAAGCGGTGATTAGCTTAGCTTAGTGTGGACCTGAAGGAAGAGGAAACACCTCGCCCCACTTAAAGTTCAAAAATAAGCCTCCCTAAATAAAGTTTCCTTTCACTTGTTTCATTTTCGTGCAAACAAGTTCTGGTTTTCGTTACTGTTTCTTCGACTTTTCTTCCCGTCTTTTCGCTAAGCTAGGCTAACCATCTCATTACCTCGGGGCAAGAAAGCAAATAAAAGTATTTCCCCAAAATGTTAAACATCTACTTTAAAGCATTTATCTGTCGATCTAAACTGGAATCTGAATTTAAACTTGTGATTTCCGACATTTTATAAACATTATGTAGCTTAATAGTCAGAATATATTGAAGCATTTGTCTCGCTTCAGTTCTCAGCACCCATAAAGCTTTCTGTAGCCAACTCTGAGTCATTTCACAAACTTGGAAATGGAGGTAAAAGTGAGATAATTACATTCCTGACGCACACTAACTGTTTATCACAACTGACAAATGGACCCGTGTCCATCAGCAAGCCAATTATAGTGCAGCGGTGTGTAGGGTTTCCATCAGGACCGAAATACATTTTGAATAAAAGTTAGAAAATAATTTGAATTAGTTGTGTTTGTTATTGTGAGCGAAGATAAGATAAAGATCTGATTTAAATGCAGCAGTTCTGCGAAGCTGACCATCAGTCCAGCTGATACACTCCCATACTCGAGTCCTTTGTATTGTTATTATGGAGCTGCTTCACAGGAAACTTTGCTCAAAGCTCTAAAATAAATTTTATGTAAAATAACGTCCTTTCAACTTGACAGGCAGCTGCTTCTCCCCGAGTCACACAGAGGTGATAAACATAAATACATCGCAGTGTACCTCCGACAACGGTGCATACATTTACAGGGACGACTCGCCAAATTTGGTGAGTCACTACAGATTAATAATTTAACAAGAAGCAGATATAAGTGGTTTTTTTGGGGAGGGGGGAGGTTCTGATATAGTGGGACTCTCTTCAAAGGGGAAAAAAACACATCAAAGGGAAGAAGTGCATGCTGGAAGCCCTTAATTATTCACATCAAGCAACTTGTTTGAATTCACACCGCCTCTGTCCTAATTAGTGAATCTATGGCACTGCTGAATGGCCACATAATGCCGTTCTCTCACAGCGTTATCCCGTAAGATATCGTAACCCTCGATGTATGTGAAATCGAGCGTGCCGCCATGCTGCATGTCCCGTCTCTGATTAGTTCCTTTCATTGATTTAATTGATTGAAGGGCAAATTCAAATGAAGGCACGGTCCGGAGAGACTCGTGACAGGACGATCTGACCAATCCGTCTTTGGTATCCGAGAGCATTACACATGAGCCTCTAACAAAGACAAATAGGTCCGGGGGACGGCTTTATGCGTGACGCCACCAAACGCGCGACCTTGGGACTCTAATTGAACTGTGATTCATGCGTCTGCTCACTGAATGAAACACACGCCGTGATGAGAGCTCTCGCTGAGCCGAAAGGTTGACGCTGCACGCAGGAACATAGCTACAAATAACAAATAAGCTTTGTAATCTGCCTGGAATTTCAATGTCTGTTTGTGTAACAGCTCCTTAACATTCTGCGGAATGACAGAGACGCTTGTAATATCCAGGAGCCTAATGCAGTGTGCAGGACATGGATCAGTTGCAGCAGTACAGCAGTCTCACAGTTTGGCTGACGTTCAGCTTTCAAAAAAAAAAGAACACATTTAATGCTGAGGTCATTTTGGCACAGCGCCGCGGTCTGCTCTATTTACACTTCCATCATAGTTTACTGTACACACAAGTCTTACCATAGGCTATTAGACAGCGTAATGGAAGGGATTAAGTACAATAATTAATCATCAGCTGCCCCCCCGTGATCACTGTGGCACACTCGGTATGGACACTACACTTTTTCACTTTTATTTTCTCACAGACACAACTTCAGCTGGTTCGACTAAAAAGTGAGTGGGCAGATTAGGGTTCAGCTTTCTTCCCTCAAGGACACTTGGTCATGACACATTACGGCTGATGATTGTTGCGAGGATCAAGCTTGTGACGTCTCAGCTGGAGAGCTGCACTGATGGGAATTTGGCTTCCGACTATCCAGGGCCGCGGGCTGAACAGGAGGGACTCCTACAGAGTGTGGACTAAAATGACTTTGGAGACACTCAACACATCATATTTTCTACTTTTACCCTGTCTGAGTCAAAGCCGAGGACATTTATGAAACTGTAAGCAACACTTCTTTCTCGCAAATAAGATACAGCTAACCTTATGTGAGACAAGCTGAAGGGAAATTTATACAATCTGGCCAAGTTTTGTTTTTCCTCACAGTTTGAAACAAGCAGCGCTCCCTCGACAGATTTTGCAGAGGAGATTTCAAGTCAAAGTAAAAATACAGCAGCTGAGTGGATCAACCATTAGGGATGTGTCTGCCCATTGATTAGCAAACGAATGTGTGGAGGCGTGCTGGAGTTTCTGGGTAGACGTTGGTGAAAGAGGGGGAGAAAAAAAATCAGTTTTTTGCTTGGCCTAGCGGGAAAAAGGCTTTTTTTTTTGGAGAAAGTCTGAGGAGCTGTTTTCTCTTTTGCTCCGGGATCACTCCGACGCTGCTCCATCTAGCGAGAGCCCGTAATGTAATGTAACTGCATGTCACGCAGCTTTTAGCACATTATTAAACACTCAGACACAGTTAGACTCTGGCAGTAATGCAGAATTTGCCAAGAGGATATTGAAAACCATCCAAAAAAAATGATAGTAATTCTGAGTGTGGAGACGTGGATCGAACATGACGGCCATTTTCTATCATGGAAAATAAAGCAGAGAAAGAGGACGAAATGTGAGTCAGTACAGAAATATTTGAGCAAGGAGACAAAATTGCTGCTGTTCTGCTTTATTCACATGCGCTGCCTACATTCCGGTGTATATAGAACTGATACTTCCCCTTTACACATCACCCAAATCCTACAAGGCCATTCTCCTCCTCCACTGAATACACATATTCACTAATTGATGACCGTCGTTTCAATTGATTCCTTAGAATTACTCCAGAAGGTAATCATTTGTTTGATAAAGGCTAATTGGAAACATGTACAGTAGTACAAAAAAAGACTTCATTGCCAACTTCACAGCGTCCGTGATGATTAATGGTACAAACGCGAGGCCGAGCCTTCATACCTGATAAAAAAAACCCGGGCGCCCTGAGCAATGTCACCTTGGTGATACAGAGAGAGCACAGAGATCGGTGAGGGAGGAGCGGCACAGTGTCTTAATTGCACCCTGTCCTTCTTTGTTCTCCTCCTCACTGTGTCATTCTCTAAGATACCACACAGGCTCCCACTGATTCACTATGATAGAGGCTAAAAGTGGGCAGGAAACCTCTCAGTGTTTCAAAATGTACCGTGTGCGTGAGCTGCTCTGAAAGTACACTCTGAGATTCTGAACTCTGGCCGTGTCCAATAAGAATCAGCCATGTTGCCCTCGATAGAGACGCACTTCAGATTTAGGGGAAGACGTATCCCCCCTTGTAATGAAGAAAGGAGTGGCAGGAGGACACAGCTGAAGCACAGACACCAGCAATTTGCCTTATCTAGCTTGACAGGCTCTGGAGTGGAGGCTGAGAGAGAGATACTGCTCTTGCTTGGGTCTTTTGCCACAAACGATGAGAGAAAAAGTCCTTAGATGTTGGAAGTGGTGCAAAAAAATGAAGCGGGAGTCACAACGTGGAGCGATAGCAAATTTCTGGAGCTAAACTGCTGTGCAGCTGCAGAAGGACCGCCGCTCGCTAACATGTCGGGTGAGGACATTAGTCAAGGTTTACAGCATTAAAGAATCAATACTGCAGCAGCAATGAAGGCAAACAGTGATATTTGGATTCATCTTCATGCCGACCGAGGATATCGAACTGCATTCCCTGCCCAAAAACCCACGTGGGCCATAAATCTCAAATGTCAAAAAGTGGCTGAATGCAAGGCTGAATAATTCAGTTTGGATTGAGAAAACGCAAGAGGATAAAACAATTCGCCTCAACGCAGGTTCTCTGGTAAAACTGTGTGTGTCAGCAGCGGTGGGAGGGAAGCTGCTGTACTTAACTACAATTCTGAGGTATTTCCATGTTCTGCTGCTTCTACTTCACAATGATTCAGAGCCTAATATTGTACTTTTTTACTTCACTACATTTCATTTTCATTTCATATTTATGCTCAATAAATACTATAGATTAAGATGAAACAGTATGTGTTCCTGATGGGTCATTCACAAGCTACCCAGCAGATAAAACCACAAGAAGTAGTTAAACTGAATGTACAAGATTAAAGATTAAACAGACGAACACATAACAGTCGGATAAAGCGACACACATGAATCTGAAATGTGCTGTTCTGTGATGCGTACTGCATCTCTTTGTGCTTTAAGTTTATTTTGATTCTAATTCTTTTACAACATGCGAGTAATTCTTCCACTCTGTGCGTGAGGGATAGGATTACAGATAGGGTTATGACTCTTGTGTTATGAACCGAGCTATAAACTAGCATACCGAGGTCGCTAACAAAAACATTTCACCGTCTTCGGGCTGAGCTAATAGGATTGAGGCTTGAAACCCTTTTGGCAAATTGATTAAGCTGCTGTCAGACCAGGGCAAATGACACAGAACAACAGAAGTTTGCTAAACTATTTCTGAATCTTCCAAATTTTGTCAGACTTTGCTATTCATTTTCGGGGCGGTGCTGTAATACGACAAGTGAGAAGTGTGAAGAAGCCTTGAGGGAGGCTGCAGCATTTACTGCATCTGAAAAAACTCGACACCATCTGCTTGTTGTTTTATTTCTGTCATCACTGCTTCCACGTACAAGAACAACCGTGCACAGGATGATTCTTCATGCACAGTAACATCCAATTTTCTGATAAATCCGAGCACGTACCACAGCTCAGCCTAATAAAGGATGCAGCATACATTAGCATATCACACGTGCTGCACCTATCTGTTGATCACAAGCGCATCTCACGACGAGTACAACTCCAACTGTGATGCCGCCACAGTGAAGGCTTTGGAAATGGGTGTGCTATACTTTGAGACAGGTGGGATGAAACGCACCGCACCGGCAGCAGTCAAGCTAGAGGCACATTTCAGTGTTCTCTTGCACACTTCACAAACTTCACGTTCTGGATGGCTTGACAGATTGGGTACGGCAATGGGCCCCAGTGTCTGTTCTTTTAATGTTCAACAAAGTAGCATCAAGGTTTGAAGAAAGTAAAGGAAGACTCAGTTTCATAAACTGGTTCCATGACATGTTTTCCACAACCGCATCCGACAAAAACACAGTTTGTGCAATCACTGAGATGTGAGGAGACTGATGTACATGCAGAGCACATGTATGGCACGGAGGCTCGCTGAGTGCTGTGGGATGAATCGCGTCGCCCGTTGCCAATTGTAGGTGTGCATGTAAGATCCTACATAAGACTATTTTCAAAAAAAGTTACACAAGCTTTCCTCCTCTGAAAGAGATCTCTTCTGGCTGCCAAAATATCTGGTAACAGAAAAAACCTCTGAGGGTTTTTGCTTCAAAGCTCGGTGGACCGGGCCGAAGAGACAGAGGCTAAAGTCAGATTTATACTTTAGTGTCAGGCGGTTGCAGAGGACATGTAAGGAGGCCGAGCCAGAGCTCATGTAAACCTCCTCATAAATGTTACTACACATCCGGGCTGTGGAGACACCACAGAGACCACAGGAGTCCTGATTGGTCAGCTTGGGATGCTCACATTTCCTCCCATGTGTTCATGAAGCGTTAGATATTAAGAGGATATACAGCTCTTTGAATTCAACATCAGCACCATGAATCCACTTAAAGGCAACAGTCTGTTTTCACGCACAATTAGCTGTACAAACACTTTAATGGTGTGCTGTTAAACCGCGTGGACCTCATTAACCTGCAGAACCTCACCGGACCTTCTGGTGCTGCCTTTTAAACTGCAACTATTTATTCACACACTGTAGCACTGAAGACGAGGCAGGGGACCGTATGAAAGTTTAATGTCATGATTATCCTTGAAATTCACAACATTATGGCAATAATCCTGAAAAATCCTATTCTGAAAACTTTAAAATAAAAAAAATAAAACATATTGGAACCACTTTAAGCACGAGGATCACAGGTAGGACACATCTTTTTATTCAGAACAGATAATTAAATGGTGGTGACCTCATCTCCCTGACGACTTTACACTGGACGGGTTTAGGTTGTACAAAATAAATCAGAAAACCAATTTAAGGCTTTACGTCAGGGAGCTAGACAGCTCTGTCAAATCTTTCATACCAGGATATTCTGGATTAACATTTATCCTGTTAATGAAAATGACTGTTTTTTATTGTGATCTGGATAAAAATCTTTTATCGTTACCATCCCTAATAAAGATGTCACATTTTATAATGATAGGATGTGTCATTGAGCAACTCTGAGCATCGCGCTTGAAGGAAATTAAACGCAGTTTAAGATCCTCTTCTCATGTATGTGGACATGCTCTGGTGCGTGTCTGACATGGTTTGTCCATCACTTAAAATTCCAGAATATATGAAATGCAAATAGTTTGACTGCTGGACACAACTGGAGGCTCCAGGTTTACCACAGCACACTTGTGTATCCTGATGCTGGACCAGGATTGACTTCCAAACTGTGTGTGATGTCGCAGAGCTCGTGGGCGACCCTCGTTAAAATCAGTTTTTTCACTAAACACAGAAAAAACGTTCCGACTTTCAGCAGTGAATGTAAAAACAGCTTTGTAGTTTCAAACTCTGCACACACATCATTCTGCACAGTGAAGCTCGAACATTCAACTGCAGGAACGAGAAGAAAAAACATATTTTTGACTGCAGACGTATAAAAGTGATTTATCCATCGAGTGTGCAGAATCCAAACGCACAAGTGACAAAGTCAAAAACTGGAAACTTCACAGCGATGCACTCTTAAGTGATAAATGCTGTTGATGGCAAACAGGTTGCCTGATAAAAAGCTCACTTAAAGCTAAATTTGTACATTTCGCTACTTTCTGAGGAACTGACCTAATGTCAGCTTTATTTCTGCACGGCATCAGGGAGCAAATAAAAAACGGGCGATACTCCTACCTGTTAGGTGAACGGCACAACCTCTGAGTGAGTGAGTGTAGGCGTCGCATACGACTCTGAAGAGAGGAAGCTAGTGCAAAGGCGTACTGAGTAATGCTAGATGTTGTGCAGGGATGTTAATGCCAGGTCATTTTGCCTGCTCCTGAAGGAACATAAAGGAACATTTCATCTTAAAATGAGATTCTGCACCACAAGAAGGGAAAGCTGATAAATTTGCACCGTCTTGATCTCTCTCTACATTTAAATGAAACGTTGTGTTTAAACGTTCATCTTCCTCTGAGGCGTGAAATATGTTTTATCATTTCTTTCAGCACAATGACCTCTAAAAACTCATTTTTAACCTGATGGTGAGAAGGAAAAGGGAAGATTTTAACAAGACGGTATTTCAGGACATTTCAGTCTGCATGAATACGCACCACACTGAACCTGCCGATGCCAAACTGACACACATACTCCAAACATACCTGCCTGAACCTGTTATATGACTGTACAGAGACTCAGAGAAAGTACAGAACAACTTGTCCGCATCGAGAAATAATATCAGCAGGAACATTTGTACTGCTTCATGTTTTTCTCTCCCCGAGTAATGGAAATAAAGTTGAATCAAAAGGAAAATCAATCAAAACCATGCCAGGCTCCTCTGCAGTGATGCTATCACTGTCGGAAACATCAAACAAAGTCCTCACACTGTGCGGCTCAAAAGACACCCATAATCTGGCTGGAACCAGGAAAACCATTACCTCAGGTATAATTACCACTTTCTCACATGCATTTGTTGTTCAGGCTGTAACATTTCCTGTTAGGTGCCGGTGGAACAGAGGAAATCCTACAGAGCGGAAACCGCTTGTGGTGCAGATGATTATTACAACCATTTCCCCTCCTTTTTCTTTATTTTCATAGTCCTGCTCTCCAAGTCCAGTTGGCAGTACGATGCCATGAAACAATATGTCTGGGCACAGAATGAAAAGCTCTCCCGTTACGAACGAGTGAACCTCCCTCAAAAGAAAATGGACTTATTTTGAGATTTAAGTAGCTCTTTCATTAACTAGAGGACAGAAACCACCGAACACCAGAGCCCCCGTGTCAGTCGACAAGAAGCAGAAAGCTCCTTTTGGCCATCTGAAGCTAGAAACGCTAAAACTAACGTCTAAAGCTGCTACACCAACAATTAACAAGCTACATATAAATAAACCTCCAGTGATTTTTATAAATTGCATTTTTAGTCATTTCTGCCTTGATGACTTTATTTTTCTCATCATGATTTCAACAACATCAGGTAGCCAGAGGGAAGAAGACACATCACCGTGAGGCGACGTATCGTGGGAGGAATTGTAATAATTGCAGTTGAAGTAATTTTTTTCTTCATGTTTTCATGTATAAAAAGACCCCAAATGAACACTGTGAGGTCAGGACTTGATTACTATGAGTGAATTATTTAAGAGGCAATTATATAGTAATGATTCTGCTCCAAGAATTTGGTCCATATCAGCAGTTAATCACTGTGACTGCGATCAAACTTGCATTTGAAATGAGCGCAGACGCACATGAAATGCCCTCTAAAACTGAATAAACATCATGGAAAATCTCCCCAAACAACGAACGGCTAAATATCCAGTCACACGCTCCGATCTGACAGCGTGAGACTAAGGACTCAGCTGAAGGCCACGACTGTAACCTCGACCGTTTTCAAGATGAAAGGGCCACAAATTGTGTTGGACAACTGGAACAACGATTGTGAGCCGGAGTGGGTTTAATGTCAAAACAGCGGCCTGGCAAACTGACAATGCACAACTACCCCGAGGCTTACTTCTGATGATTGCAGTCACATTACTGCCTGCACACTTGTAACACTCTCCAGATACTGTAACCCAGCAGTGACTCAGTCCTGTACGCGTGTTTGATAAGTTTCATTATGTACGTTTCACTCTCTCATGTCTCTGCAACAGCACGACAAAGACAAACTCATGTCCATTCATTGCACTTGGCGATTAAAGCGATTCTGATTGATGACGGAGCAAGAAATTAATTTAGTTTATTGAATTAATGCGAGAATTAAACATGACGCCTGTTCATCAAAAGCTCGAGCCTTCATGAGCAGCAAAAGGCCGTCTTCTTCCTAAAATAGCTGAGTAGTGTGGAATTGTAGCGAGCCCTGCACCCTGGTGACTTAGTCACTGATTTATTCAGTCATTACTGTGAATGATCGGCCCTTCAAAACTCTCCTCTATTATCTGCAGATGGGATGACGAACCATATTTCATTTTCATTCAAGTATTTACTGCGGTGATTCAGGGTAAAGACCACCTGCCTGTAACCCTAAGAGGCTACCTATTTCGTCCCCACATGCGCACACATACACATGCACTGAGTATATGAGCACTTCTTACCTCTCTGAATGTCCAATATGTGGTGTTTGTCTAACATCCACCCTCCCATGTTGGAGGCATCCAGCTCGTAGCCTTGCAGCACCGCCGTCCTCTTCTCCCAGAGCACCACATCAAGGCAGGACTCGTATTCATATCCCACTGATACTGAAAGTAATGATGGCAGATACCTATGGTGAGCAAGGTTGCAACCTCCTTACCTGACACTTATGGCAGCAATGAGGCTTGTAGCCTGTAAGACATTCAGCACACGTCGTGGCTGTTTTCTGTATTTGCTGGGTCTGCTTTCTCTTTGAATGTGATTTTCTCCAGCTGGGATGATTTCAGAAGACCCGTGGGGTTTCACCTGCACAGTTTGTATTTTATGTTTCCTCCTCTCATTTGTGTGCTTTATCTTGTGTAAATGCATATAAACCACAACACGAGATTGTAGCTTGTAAAGTGGCATGAATTACTTAAACAATAAAGGCTCAGATGGAACAAATTACAGTCAATATCATAAACGCTATGGCATGTTTGCAGCCATAATCCAAGAGTGAGTCCTGTTGACTGTCAGGGCTGTGAGGCTTTTACTCCTCTGAAAAGCTGGAGTGCTCCAACATTCATCCTTCTTAACCAAATCCCCGAGCCTTTTTCAGACTGAAAAGTTTTACTGCAAAACATTAATATGCAAGTGTTACCACATGTAGTTCTGTACAAACAAGACAAACACATATTAAGTGCACACTCGCAGAATTGGTCTGAAAGAGTAACCAACAATTTTACTGGTTAAAAACATGTTTACAGATCTGAGCAAATATGACTTTATATGTGAAATAAGTAGTAAAAAGCCTTCGTGGCTCCAAAGGAAGCTGTATGTATTCTGATTGAGTGACTACAGTGATTACACTCAGTGGCTAAGTTGCATTGTGGGTAATGTAGGTGGAGTAAGCCTTTAAAGGTCCGGTGCGAAGGATTAAGTACCATCTGATGTTGAAGCAACCAAGTGAACACTCCTCATCTCACCCTCCCCTACAGTGGCTGCTAAAAATGCAAAACCTTAAGGTTCGTCTCTGAAGTCAGTGATCAGTTTGTCTGTTCTGGGCTTCTGTAGAGAAACACGGCACTGTAACGTGGCGATCTCTGTGGAAGAGGGAGCCAGAGTACCCGGAGCGAACCCACGCAGGAGAACATGCAAACTCTGCGCTGAGTTTACTAGAAATATTTTATTCCATTTTTGCCAATAGGTCCTTCTAAATCCTACACACTGGACCTTTAAAGTGACACGTTAATTATTTATTCATTTTAATATCCTAATTAAAATATTCTGTTATTTCAGATCCGATCAAAAGATTCTGTGACTATTTGTCGTTTGTCGTTTTTTACTGTGACTGTTGACTCTTTGCTGGCTCATTTCTAAGGCCACTGCCTCATCGGCAGTATTTAAGTCACTGCACTGCTGCTGCTGAAATATCATACATGCAAAACAAAGAAGTCAGCAAAAGAGCAGTGGCCTTCAAAAATGCAGCACTGGGGGATTTCAGGATTTCACACCAACTACTAAATCTTTATTGCACAACAAAAGCACCGCCTGGCTTAAATAACCCTCAATTTGAAAAAAAATAAAATAAAATAAAATAAAATCAATCTTCAAGAGTTCAACCAAGGTTCACTGCCGGGGGGAAGCAGGAGTATCTGAAAGTGAACTCACGCTTACACAACATCTTCAGTCGGCAGCTTCACAGCAGGTACTCACCCACAGCCTCTGCAAGGCCAAAGACCTTCTGATTGTAGGCGTCTGTTTTATCCCAGATGAAGGTGTACGAGAGGTCGGGGAAGGCCGGGAAAGACTTCTGGAACTGACGGCCCATGACGGCCACCATCAGGTGCACCTTCATCAGGCCGAAGGGGAGACGATCCTGGGTCAGAAGCACCTTGAGGATGGGCTTGTAGCCAGCTGCCCTGGAGCTCAGGTAGACCAGGTTGAGGTCACTGCCTGGTATGGCCACTTGCTCATGAAGAACCTAGGATTTTAATTAGCAGTCAGACTGGTGCCAAGTGCACAGCGTGGAGTTCAGACTTAAGTAACTAGAGCAACAGGAGTTTGCTGGGATTAGATGTAGTTACAGCATGTAATACATTACAGTACATTTACAGTATATGGTATAATATACAATATTTCAGTTCACTGTTATCATTCACAGGGTTTCTGCAGGTTTTAACAACTTAAATTTAAGGCATTTTAAGACTATTATGAATACAATTTAAGACCTATTACGCATCAATGCTGGCAAAACAGTGTGAAGGATATGAAGGAACCTCTGAGTCCCAGAATTAAGTAAATTATTTTCTCACATTCAACATGAAAATCCTTCTGAACATGCACACTGTTCAGAAACAGTTTGCTGATGCCATTAAATCGGGCCATTTTGTTTCTCTGACTTCCAGTGCGACTGATGATATTACACCCTAATTAAAGCGTCTTCCTGCAGAAAGTGCTGCTTTAAATTCATTATTTTCAACAGGCTTCAGCCGAGCACTGACTGCACTGTTCTCCAGCCAGATCGGGTTGGAATTTTTACATACCTGAATTAAATTAAAATATTGTAAAATGAACTCATTTCTTTTTAGAGGAAGCCATTTTTTTTTAACGAGAAGAAGCCACTTTTTCCCAGACTACACGACACATCAGCTCCAATACAGTCTGACATATTCGTTTAATGTTGGTTTCATTTTGTAGTTTTGTTTCAGCAAATTCAATGTAAATCTTAACCAAAAACACATTTAAGATTCGATTATAGGATTTAAGACTATCAGAGCAGCCACTGAAAGCCTGCGTTCAGTGTGGAGCGGCTCAGACACACAAGAGAAAGGTTTATATAGACACACTAATTAAATTATATTCTATGCAGGAAAGTCAAATATAATTTTTGTCAAGCAGCAAAAATAGCTCTTAATAGTTGAAAAAATTCATACTTGATGGTTCTTAGTTCCTTTAAGAACTCACTTATACACAACAATATAGTAAATTAACATTTATGAACACACGCCATGGGCAGTTCATGAATTATTCATTATCTGAGACTCTGCAAAAAAGATTCTTTCACTTGAACACCACGACTGTAACACACTTAAGTCTTGCTCTATTTTTATCGTCCTAGTTGTGGAACAGGTTTCACCCGAGCGCTCACGTTGAAGCATGTCCAAACTGTCGCAAACAGATCTTTTTTTTTTTTCCTAATCGGTTTTAAACAGCAGAAGCTGCAGAGTCACATTTTTGCATTTAGGGATTTTCAATTCTGATTTGAGCCAAATGGATACAAACCAAATCCTGGGGCATGCAACCTCCATGCGATGTGCCCTCAGAATTTATCAGTATTACTGTGAGGCAATTTATGGCTTAGTATTTGGGGAGACGCCTCAATTCAATCAAAGCTCAAAGGCAAACTGAAAGGCAAATCTGACTGTTTAAAATAAGCGAGAGAAGCCGTGGTGAAAGGAAGATAACCGCATTATCGTTACTCTGTGTTTGTGTATTTTCAACGCTGCTGCTTGTAATGTTGAGATCAAACACGGGTCAAATTATTAAAGTCATTGAAAAGCATCAGATATGAGCGCAAATTTGGAATTGACCATAAAAGCCCTGTAATGCGTTCTCCCCGGGTCACCTCTGCGATCGCTGTCTCACCTGCGTCTCGGGGATGATGGGACTGTCCTCTGGGGAGCTCTTGTAGAGCGTGGAGAGGGGCGTAGCCAGGATGAGGGGGTTGGGTCTGATCAGGCCCGTAAGGTAGCAGCTGGGGATGTCGTTCTCTTCCCTCTTCATCACCACCGTGTCCATCACATGGAAAACGTTCCAGGGCAGCCACACCGTGCGGTGCAGCGTGGGGAACGGGGCGCGCTCGTAACTCAGCGTCAGAGAAGCACCGCCGTTGGCCAAGAGGTCAAACCTTAACACAAAACCAAACCACTGATTCGATTAACTGAATTATCAGCAATACAGAGACTGTATTAACTGCTGTCGGGGTCTGTCTGTTCTATTGCCTGTGATCTGTGTTCATCCAGAGTTATACACAACCAATCATCCAGAAGAACTCGTCAACTACTAAATTCAAATTCTCACTATAAGAAATCAAACATGGAGGGGACGTCTTCTTTCCTCTTTAAACCAGAGCACCTGCCTGCTTCTGTTCTGCAGCTGATGATAATGAACACTAACGTAGGCGCCACAGTGCTGTCGTTCTTTTTTCAGACAAAACCTTCCGATGGAAATTTAAGTTTTGTACCGAACATCAACAGATGATGTTTCCTGGTGCATCGGGAACAATTTGTGCTGAGCATCATGAATAGTGCATCTGTTTTGAAAAAACAATAAATATGTCAGTCATACAAAATGAACATTATGATCCGCTCTTCAAGCACATTCAAAGGTCGAATGACTCACTGTTGTATCTAACAATAAGGTATAAATGCCTCTTAGCACACAAACACAGGAGGCCTTCTATCATTCTATGTCTTTAATCATGATACTGTCATTTTGCAAACAGATGATGAAGCTGAAAGAACGGAGGAATATTTGAAAGACTGATGGTTGGAACTCTGTAAATAAACCTCAAGTCATAATAAACTGGAAGTTCTCTTAAAGTGTAAAGTAGTAAAGTAAATATGTATGTCAGAACTGAGCCCGATTATGCTTTTTCAATGGAAGAGGGAACTTTTCCTTATCAAAAGTATTCCCTCTGTACAGCCTCCATATATTATTATCATTCACTGAATCTAATTTATGACTTTTGTTTAACCAGGCATGGTGCGAGGAGACACTTTATGGTTGGATTTGGTTTGGAGTCTTGGGAGTTTTCACTGGCGAACTGGTTTTAATTAGTACGACATTACTCAGGGAAAAGTTACTGGTTTGGAAATGAAGGGCGACTCTTTGAAGTGCTGCTCTATATATTCGGCGAGCTCCACTACCCAGGGGGTAAAGCATCTGTGTGGTGACATTGCATGCATTCACACACACACACACACACACACACACACACACACACACACACACACACACACACACACAGATTCCATTGCTTATGCTCGTCTCTCATGCACGCACCCACACCCCGCATGACACACACGCCAACAGCCAAGCTGTGCAGCTGACCTAAAACAGCTTCCTTCTCAAGCTCTCTCCACTTTGGGCAGTGGGGAGCGCACAGCTGCAAGAGGCCAGGCTTTGATGCTGCCCCCCCCCTTCTTAACACACTGAGCGGATCTGTTGGCTAACCAAGTGTGATTATCCCCGACCATTTATCACGCTCCTTGTCAGAAGAGTTACAGGGCGGAATATCTGAAGAAATCAGCTAATCCTCAGCTATCTGGGGACCCAAGGATTGTGCTTCATAACAACAGCTGTACAATTCTCTGCCACTCATAAGCCTTTTATTCCACACTGGCAACACATAAACAGCCTCTATGTGCTGAATTTGAATGAAGGCTCCGGTTCACTATCTCTGACGGCCATCTGCAAAATGAAGCTCCTACCTGAGGTGAACCCTCCCTCTAAAATATGACATGCGTTTGTCTTGTATGTATTTGCACTCCCATTATTAAGAACCCGTCTGCGGTAACGGCGGGAGAAGGTCAGACAGTAATCCCATGTTTTACTACACCGCGGGCAGATTGATTCTACCCTTGCTGATTCAATGCATTTTAAACAGCCTGGTTCAAAATGGCCTCCACCACTGTGACATTTGCATGAGGAATTGTTCTAGGGCACAATGTGCTGCTGTTTCAATTTGTTTTGAGCGCTTCTTGGATAACTGCCAAGACGACTCTCCCACTATTGGACAGCTTTTTTTTTTTTTTGCATTTTTCCATACTGATCGGGAGGACAGCAGTCATGCCACAAATAAATGGTTGCACAGGCAAGGGTTGGCCCTAAGGCCATGCTAACAACGGGAGAGTGCCCATGTTTATTTGGACATGTAAATCAGTGTTTGTAAGTGCAGATGGATTGCTGTGTGCCCCTGCATGCCGCGCTGACTGATGCCTGCGTGCACACAGTCTCACTTACATGCCATCTTGACGCGTGATGGTGTAGCCGTACTCCGGGTAGTGCAGAAAAGACACGTTGACTCCAATCAGCGGCGTCCCGTCTCCCGTGAGGACCTGACCTCGGATTACTGACGCCAGGCTGTGTGGGCACACAAACACAGAAAGGGCTGAATAAACAAACAATACCAGCCGGCATCAAACACGCAGCCGCAGCAACAACGCTGCTCACAACTGTCATCCCTTTGCCAGCGGCACTAGCAGGAAGGTATGATTTACTGACCGTTAGGAATACACACATGTCAGTGGTTGTTATTCATAAAAATGCCACCTTGCAGAGCAGCTCTCTGTCTCTGTTTACTGCTTTTAAAAGCCCATAACTCAGTGAGATGTAGTTTTCTAGACATTAAGGACTGAGATTTTGCAGCATCCTGAGCATTAAGGCTGCAAAGAAAAGAATCACATTGTGATTATTTCTGACAGATATTGCAACATGAGTCATGATGTTAGTGTTTTGCATTTTCATGTTCATAGAGAAAAATATAAAAATGTTGATGATGTGATTTTTGCTGGCATCTGTACAAAAAACAAGCACGCCGTCTCACACCGAGAGGTTTGAAGCACCACAGTGCTTTATTTATTTCTAAGGATATGCTGTCACACGCTATGCCTTCATCCAGGAAAACTGCAGCATCAGCCATTTGGATAAACATTTAATTAATTGTTCAGCACATTTCGCACGTGTGTTTTGGCATATCTATTCCACCAGGATACAGAAATTATATTCACATTTTTAGCCTTATTTTTATTAAAAGGAATATCATGTTGCAACTTGTGAAACCATGTACAGCTTTTGGAGCAGTTCAATTTGTAAGTCCGGCACAGAAAACAGTGGGCATCAAAGCTGAGAGTGGAACGCACACAGCACATCATGGAGCCGTGAAGATTTGCAGTTAAATTATCATTCTACTCAGTAAAGTCAACTTGGTAAATGAAGTGTACAATATGCCCAGCAGTAGGCACATCAAATGAGATTCATGAGTGAAATATTCACAGCGTTGCTATCACTCTGACCTCACCCCCAAATTAAGAATTTCCCCTGAATTGTTTTTTTCTTTGTGGAGATGTGTGATCCAAGCGCGATTATTCTTGCAAGCACTTCTTGCTTCCAAAAAAGAGCTTATTGTCAGTGTCACACCCCGAGTCTTATGCTCGCTAGCGTGATAAATGTCTGTGGTAATACTCGCGATGAAAGATAATATATCAACAAGAATTGTGTTAGAACAAGCTCTTCAGCTCGCTAACAGATATCCTCTTGATGTGAGAAGTTGCAAAGCTCGATGGCTGACGTGTCAAGAGGCACTTTATAGGAATTCAGAACAACAAAATGCAACGCTGGAGGCAAACTGTCACAAAGAAGGAAATCTGTTTGAAAAGCGGGCTGAATGTAACAATGACAAAGAATCGCCACGGCGGTTTAGAAAGGTGAGAGGGAAATCAGAATATGAATGCAAAATAATTCAAAATGTTCTGTGTAGAAAAAAATCAGAATGTGAGGGGGTCCTTCTGGTGTGAAGGAGGAAAAAAAAATACACTTTTCAAAAATAAATGTGGGAGAGGTTTTCTCGAACAAAGAACCTCTTATCCACCAGTATTTGTTCCGTACATTCACACCTGGTGGCTGCCGCATATAACCCACCTCCTACCGCTGACCAAAGAGCACTGCCACCAGAGCAGGTGGGGGGGGGGTTAAATGCTTCACTTAAGAGCACCTCAGTGGTAGTTAGTACAGCATGAGAGAGCATTACTCATTCACTTTGCCCACCTAGGTTTGTGCTGCTGGCAAATGGATTTGCTTCTGGTCAAAAGCTCTCCACCTCCAGCCTCCCCGCGTCTGCCTTCACTTAAAAAACTGCATTTTCTTTGGCATTTTTGCACCATAAATCACGGACAGTGAAGGTTCATACATGATTAAAGGCTCAGATATCCTCTGCGATTATTCAACATGACTGCGGGGGCCTTCAGGTAAAACTTGCCTGACGCCGCTTCTTGTTCTTGTATCCTTAAGTGTGAAGTAATTTGTTAAGTCAGTCCTTTATTTGAAGGTAAGGAGAGGAGACACTGCGATATTTCTCCATCAACATTTAATCATTCCCCTCTTCTGAACCACAGTGCAGAATTTTTAAAAGCGCTCCTCCACATTTGTCACTGGTGGGCAAAAAAAAAATGTCTCATTTTGCCACTTTATCTCCGGGTCATTACGTATATGAGACGAGGATGATCAACAGCTTTAGCCTCTCTTATTTCCCTCCTGCTCCTCGCCTGGCACAACCATCTTCCCATCCTTTATTTACCGGCTCGGGGAACAAGGCCACTTAAGAGCCCCGCCGAAGGTTCACTCTTTCTTCCCTGTGTCTCTATTAATCTTTTGAGAGGCAGACGGATGCTGGGAGAAACGAAACACCCCCCCCAACAAACGCCAAGTCACACACCACCTGCTGAAACCCCAGAAATGAATCATATAATTCATGCATTCTTATCTGTCTTTGTCTCACACTGGCTGTAGAAAAACACCATCTGAAAACCCAATGGGAGACTTGTGTGGGGACATGCGATACGGCTGGGGGACTGGCAGGGGGGAAAAAAAACACTCCACCACAACACATGTTTTATTCTCTGTGCTGTACGCGGGACAAGTTTACTGCCGGACTCTGAAACCTGACCGCACTTTGAAATCTGCTCCCTTTCTCTGGATTTACACAATGCCTTCTTAATAAAAAATACAGGGAGAGTAGTGACCTCTAACTGTTTCCCATCTCCGTACCTTTAGACATCAGATACTAGGCACCACAGTCACCGCTGCTTTTTGGAAGTCTTGATGCTGTTCTGGCATTGTTCCAGCGCTTCACAGACTTTTTTTTATAACGTACACTCTGCAAAGGCTGTCAATAAATTATTCACCCCATAACCTCAAATGAATGTTTGAAAAAAAATGGGTCTCCAAACAAACCGTGAAACTACTAAACTCTACTCTGTTATCTGACGCTTTCAAAACATTTGTTTTTTCATTTTTTCATGTTTGCTGTGTTTGTGCCTACAAGACACACACACACACACACACACACACACACACATGAACCCCCACACACAGAAAAAGGTAATTAATTTTCGTCTGATTTAGGGGTATGCATGTTTGCGGAGCCACTAAAATGCACCGTGATGTTTCTGACTATAAAACTAAACTTCTACAAGGAGATAAAAAAGGCAAATGAGTATTTTGAGCAAGAGAGCTAATGCCACTGCCAGACATGAAATCGACAGTAAGCTGAAGACAATGAGGATGAGGATTACTGAGAACTCGGCTGGGTGGGAGGGGGGGAATTGCCTCATTCTATATTTTCAGTAAAGCATGCTATTTACATAAGGATTACTTTAAACTATTGGAGGAAATATTCCCAAAGCCCTCTGCACACAGTTGGCAATCATTTCCCTCTCCATCAGACACAAAACAAACTCTGCTCATGATTCTGAACAGATGTGCACCGAGGTTTGGGTTGAGAAATGAAACTGCCTGTCAGACTGTGCACGTTGTATAGCCCAGCGGTCTTTTCATCCAGTGAGGAATTTTCTTCCTTTATGTCAGACTTTTTTCATCAATGTTGTTACCTTGAATAAACACCTTAAAACTTTCCCTCCTGCCAGAAGTTAAAGGAAATGTGTGGTTACATTGCAAAGGTTTCACAATGAATAAAGGTGGCCCCAACACTGCTACAAAGATTTCATTCAGTCTCAATCAATGTCAGAATGTCTTTGATGGAAAAACTGAAAAAAAAAAACGATCTTTACTCTATATGTGGCTCCTGTGGTTATTGTACCAAGAACTATATGCCAAAGAAAATAAGAAAGGATGAAAACAAGACATGAAGCAGATTTCTGAGAGAACCATTCAACAAAGTTCACAACGGCAGCGCTCATATACCGGTGTGTAGTCGCCATGTTCACGATCTTCTGTGACATCTGCTAATTGGTTCTGAAGACAAAGTTCAGGTGAAGCCAATGTGAATGTCAAAGGTTCCTATCATAAACTAAAGTATTCAACAAACTAGAATGGCACTAAGAAGAGTGCAAACCACCTCCAAGGCCCAACACTTCCCTTTCACACTCCTTAATATCTGATCTAAAGTCGTCCGATCAAGTTTTATAGAAGCTGTTTTTGTTTGAACCTGCTGATGAACCAACTGACACGTGAACACATGGACATAACCTGATTCAATTCAACAAGACCGGAAGTTGAGGGCGGAGCTTCAACTCATGACTATTGTCATTGTTGATGTTTCTCTTGATTACTTTAGTTAATAATTGATACATTGATCGGTCTTTAAAATGTCGTGTTAAAAAAAGAGTCAATCAATCCAAAGATGTTCAGTTTACAGTCATGGAGGAATAAAGAAACCAGACAATACGCATTTAACGAATTTTGACTTTTTTTCTTAAAGAAAAAGATGAATACAATTCCAACATAGTGGGGGATTCATTCAATAGTTAACAGCTAATCAATGAATACATCAGTCATTGCAGCGGTCGTTAAGCTATCGCCAAAGTTATTAAAATTTGCCACGAGGGGCATTTCAGGGTAATCAATAACAAGGTTGTCAGGACATTTCAGCTGACGCCAGATCTGTCAACCTGCTGGTGGCTTCAGAAGGATTCGTCCTCTGGGAAACATCACGGTTGGCACACCGTTTATAGTCTGGGCCAAAATGGTGGACGGACCAAAAGACCAAAAAGATCCACAGAGCAAAAAAAAAAAAAAAAAAAAAAAAAAAAACCTAAAACACTTTGCAGCTCAACAAAACACAAAACTGCACCAGTATGAATTGTGAAACTAAAGAAATCACTTGTAACGCCGCCTAAGTGGAAAACTGTTCAATGTGTATCATAAATTACCAACAATAGGTGTCATTTCTATAAATGTGGCGTCGAGTAATGACACACAAAACACAACTCTGGGTATCTTTGATGTTAAAGTGCAGAATTCCATTAACTTGTTTGCTCTCTGCAGAGTCTCTGTGATGGGACTGATTTTAATGTTCGGAAAGAGTTTCTAGGAAAAAACCTTTCAAGCAGATATCAAAGAGAAGTCTATGTAAGTGTGCCAGTCTTAGATATTCAAATAAACTGCACTGATGATCACAAATAATTATGTTTCTGATAGAAGATATATGTTAATGTGCGGCAAAGACGGACTCTGTTTGCTGTTCTTTCCTTTCCAAGTGGGAAAACCACCAGGTTCTGTTATCTCGGTGTAAGAAAGATAATCCTTGTGTTCTCACAGTGATAGGTGCTATTTTTAGCAGCGAACGAGCTCACTGTTGAGCTACTTAATCTTGACTGGTAAAAGAAATAAACTGTGGTGGCAGTGACACCACTGTAAACACACTTGTCACTGTGACTGCAAAGACAAAGAGACGCGGGAACCTTTGACGTGTTCGAGTGGCTGCACAAACACAGGTGTCTTTCCCCAACTCGTAACGAGACAGCAAACAGCCAACGTGGTCCAAATAATTAAAGAGCTGTCAGTAATTCATTAAGCCGCTTACCTGCTGTTGAACGTGTTGTCCCAGGGTATCACGTGACTGCCGCTGGGACCAATCAAGAAGCTGACGCGGTCGTAGAAGCCCTTGGACGTGGGCTGGGCGGCTGAACTCTGGCCCTGGCTGGCGATGGCAGCGGGGTCAGGCGAGCCGCGACAGTAGGTCTGACCCTGGCAGGCGATTTGAATGCAGCAGTCTGGGTCCATGCAGTCCACGAGCCCATCTGGAAAACAGAAGGGCCAGACGAGACAGGGAGGGAGAAGCTTTGTTGACCTGGATCGCAATAAGGGAACGCGTGAGCATCTCCATTCTTGTGTTGAGCTCTGGTGCACACAGATGACTTCTAGCGTCAACTTAAGTTCATTAAAGCGACAGCTGAGATCCGGAGCTGACATGAGAGTGTGAACTGTTTCAAAGTATGTCACCTAATATGAACTTCCAAAAGTTCTGGGCTTGCTGATGAGGCTAAGAAGCACTTTATTAGCTCCGGCGTGTTAATTCACACTCTCAACTATTCTTTATAATTGATCTACTGTATATTTTAAAGCATGCAGCTTAACAATCTGCTCGGCTAAATCATTTGCATATTCTTTCCAGTGATGTTTTATGTATGATTGATTTGTTTTGTTTGTTTGCACTGTCACCGAGGAGCCACATCAAAGCCAGTGTTTCTGTCTTGCACAATCAGAGAAACACAAACGAAGCCGAAGCTAAAAGACTATTTGTACAACGCTTTTACTTCTCCCTACCTCCCTCGTTATCCTTGCCATCTGAACAGAGCGTTTCGGTCGCTACATCGCATCCCAGGCCTCTCCATCCTGACTGGCAGATGCAGTGCCAGACGTTCTGATCCAGGACGCACCTCCCGTTGTTGTTGCACAGCCCGGGGCAGCCGTCTGTCAACACATCATGTACGCGTCAAACAGCCGAGCAAGTCAGAACAAGGAAATCAAGAGAGGGGGAGGTGGTGGAGGAGGAGGGGAGGGGAGGGAGACAAGAGCGAAGGGGGCATTTAAGAGTGGACAGGGGCAGAGGAGGGACAAAAATGAAATAAGACAGTATTGAGTGAACATACAGTACGATACACCTCTGACAGGACTGGGGGATGTGGGGGAGGGTGTGAGGAGTTACTGTCGTTTCACATGAGTTTCAGCAGTGAAGTGTGTTGGACAGAAGAGGGGAAACCTGCTGAGCTGTGTGCTGTTAAAAGGCCAGTTGGAGTCAAATCCTCATGGCAACGTGTGTTGAAATAAAAAAATAATAAAAATAAAATGAATAGTTTGAATGATTCTTTAGAAGTTAAAGTGACTTGTATTTTGGTGTGATTTTCCAACCAAGGGCAGCCTTGGAGCCAAATTCACTCCTTTTTTTTGCGTGCATGTGTGCGTGTGTGTGTGTGTGTGTGTCGGAATAAAGATTTAAAGGATTCTTTGTGGAGTTCAAAGTTTGCCTGAATCAGAAGGCCGTCTTGCAAGCGCTTTGCTGAAAATAATTAAAGTGGGCCCGGCCCCCGTTGATGCAGATGTGAGAGAAACACTCATGTGAAGTAACGGCAACATCAAAGGGAGAGAGGGGAGTATATATGTAAATAGGGGAGAGGTGTGGGGGAGAAGAGGGGAGGATCTACAGTCTCTACATATACAGAAAACAGAGCATTTGCTGCCAGATCGCATTCCTTCTAGTGGAGGGAGTGAAGACAGGGAGCCGAAACATGACTGAACCACACCAGTTTTGGCCGTTTAATCTGGCAGACACAGGGAATTAAGACAAGGTGGGGGAAGAAGGGACCGTGGAGTCTGTGTGAGACTGGTTAAGACGGACAGGAGATGAGGGGACATATCGGGGGGGAGCAGGATCACAGCAGAAACATTATGATCGACTCGGACATAGAACAGGTGTATATACGCCGTGCTAGGAAAGACAGAGAGCGGGGAGGGATTGTTCGTGACAATCTCCCTGGGGGGGTAGTGGTTCAATTTACCTTTATATCCTATCTTGACTGCTCCTATTACACAACCGAGGAAAGGGAAACATTTGGAAAAGAAAATTACTTATCTCTGTGGTGGCAGAGTGCTAAGACTGACAAACACATTTTACTTATTGTAACTTACAGGGAAGCACAAATAAAAAAAAAAAAAGTGGAAACGGTTGTTGGCATAAAGCTGATGTACCTGCCATGTTGGTTTTAAATATTTGGAAATAAAAAAAACAAAAAGAAGCTCTGCAGGTTGTATTTCCCTCAAGATTACCGTTGTCTTCGGCACGTTTTTTTTTTTTTTTTTTTTTTGCTGCTCTAATTTAAAAAAAAAAAACAAACTCTCCTCTGTGCATGTAAATCTAATATTAAGCATGAGTGACAGGATATGACTGGAGAACTGCGAGCTCAGCCACTTCTGCTTTTTTTTTTTTTTAACAGAGTTCACTTTTTTAAAAGCAAGGATCATAAAAAAAAAAACATCTTACAAGAAGACTTAAATTCTCAAGCAAAGTGAAGAAAGTGTTTTTTCTTTTTACCTGATACTCTCGAATCCAGGGCTATACATGTAAGCCAAGAGGGGAGTTGGAGAGAGACAGATAGGTAGGAAGACAGGCATACAGACATAAAATAGAGAAGAGAACGGATGTAAGTGGGAGTTAGGCACAGAAATGCAAATAGAAACAACAAGTAGAAAATTGGTTTGAAAGGGAGAGAGAGAGACAACAGACAGAAGCTGCAGACTTAGAGGAGTAGATCCAGAGTTTAGCTACAGTAGGAGGGGAAACGGATCTGGACTGTAGATGTCAATGAAAGCTGAGAGTGATTAATCAGAATTATAGATGCTTCCGTGGTCAAAAATCTCCACATTTCCTCTGTCAGATGGTGATTATAATTCTGTCCATAGGAAGGAACTAAAATGAAATTCAGCATCTTAAGCTCAGTAAAATATTCATTCCTCCTTCTGCGTTTCTTTGGCGAAACAAGATGGTTTATCTCAGAGCAGAGCACTGTTCCTCTTGATATCTGAGTGTAATAACACTCTTTTGTTTTCAGACCATATGAGCCAGTTTTTCATCTGCTTCAAAACATTTCACTGTCTGCTTGTCAGGAGGTATGTAGTCTCAGCCTCATTCTAATATGAACGCATCATGAAGCAGCATACTAAACTACTTTCTCTCTTTTTTTTTTCCCCTTTCTTTCAATTTTGCCGTCATCTCCACTCCAGTGATTTCAACAACTGCACGGCGATGGACCAGCAGTACACTAAGGCGAATCAAAAACACCTTAGTGGTAAACTGCATTGCTGAGAAAGCGGTGACAATGGGTTAAGCCTTGCATATAAAACAGGATCTGGATGCTCGTGACAAAAGAATGGCCGAGGAAGTCCTCTATTCAAGCTCTGGCCATGTAATGTGATTAAAAGGCGCTTTGTGCAAATGGCAGTCATTCAGGGTTTGAAAGACAAAATAAGCTCCCGGTTCTCCAAGAAAAGGTAACGCACTGCCTATTCATCCACACTGCGTCCAAAAGCAAGGAGTTACTTTCCTGACGGGAGCCTTGAACAGGAGGGAAAGAAAAGGGAAAATGGATGGTGCAAAGCCTGCCCTGCGGAGGGAAAGATTAATAAGATCAGGAATGTGACCCCTCCAACAACTCCCTCACTGCAATCTCCTCCCCCAGAGATGGAGCCACGCTGCGGGCCGGGGATTGCTGATGAGAGAACTTGTAAATACATAATTAGGGTTCAATAGTTTGGAGTGCCAGATCTTTGTTTCACAGGGAATACGGCGTCATGGAGAGGGTGGAGATGACACTTGGGGGAATGGTGTTTGACGCGGCGTGTCAGGGTTTAACTACAGGACCTTTGACAGGGGGTAAGATGTCGAGGAAGTCTGAGTTAAAGGTCAATAGGAAGTGACATCTCAGAACTCATTATCCTCATTAATGCCAGGTGAAGCACTGCCATTTCAGAAAAATGATATTCCAAGGAGGCCTACCCGTGGCTTCTCGGCTCCCTAAATACCTGCCCTTGACTCGCTAATACAGGAGCATCACTTGAGCAGTCTGAAAGGTGGAATATCTAAATGGATGATGGAAAAATTACAAAGTTGATGTGAGGTGTTGCAAAAAAGACAGAGAGGAGAGGAGGGAGTGATTGTGAGAATATATGTCAGGTTTTCTCATTTCACTTGTGTGGGAGAGATGCAGGTTACAGATTTACATAAAAATAAACATTTTGATATAAATTCATTGTTTTTTTCTGTGGATCCGCTCTGGATTTCCACAGATGAACATTAGTTTAACTCACAGGCATTTTATTTAAACCTCTACATTTGCCACTAAGCCTGGTGGCAGCCTTGTCTAACAGAAACCTGCTGCTGATCAGGAGGTGACGCTGCAAAAATGGAGAGGCTGAATTGTTAATATGTTTAGTCATACAACCCGGACTCCAAAAAAAGGGTCTGACGCTGAATAAACGACAACACTTTTATGAAATAATATCCTTTACATGATGGAGTGTTTCACAGAGCGTTGAACTTCACCCCGTCCTTCCTGTGAACGACTGTGAAGCAGGTATTTATTTAAATGTTTTACTTTTTCAAAATACACTCACATCAGGACAACCAGGATCTGTGGTGTCGAGCGATGCGTCTGCCCTGTAATCAGGAACCCCCGAGCAGTTAGGGGGTTTGGCTGCATTGCTCAAGGGTACCTCAGCAGCACTCAGGAGGTGAACTGGCACCTCTCCAGATACCTGCCTGGTGCCAAGCTACTGCCAAGACAGAGTTACTGCTGCCCCACAAGAAGCATAGTACAAAAAAATCAATGAAGCCGATGAGGTAAAACATTAAATATATTGTGGTTGTACTGTTTTAATATGAGGACAAATCAAAAAGAATTATGGGATATTCAAATGTATTTATTTTTTTATTCACAGCGTCACAATTTTTTGGAATCAGGGTTGTCGTCACCATGGCTAGTGAAATAAATTAATAAATGAATGAATGAATGAATGAATGAATGAATGAATGAATGAATGAATGAATAAATAAATAAATAAATAAATGAATGAATTAATAAATTCCACAACAGGTGGAATACCTGGAATAAAAATGTTACTTTAAAAGTGCTCACAATGTAAAATTTAATTTTTACTTCAGGTGAGTGTAATGTACAGGTGTGGTACTGCTTTTTAAAGAACAAAAATATGAAATGAATTATCCATTATCATTATCAGTTAAAGGAGAAATCCATATCATGCATCCCTATTATGTTTTTAATTTAACTGTGAAGCATTTTATTGTTGTGAATGATCGAGGTCGACTTGATCTAAAAAAAAAAATAAAAAAATTCTTTATAAGACAATCTTTTGATTTTAAATGTAAATTACTAAACAGCAGAGTAAATAATAATATTAGTAGACAAAGATTAAAGCATTAAAGTGAAATAAATGGAAATACTCCAAGTAAATGATGCAGTTCATGTACTTGGAGTTACTTTGAGTGTCGCTGAGCAACATTCAGAAAAAAACCCCACAGTGGAAAGTGAACTGCAAGAAAGACATCGGTTTACTTCTAAACACTGAAAATATCACCAACAAGCGCTCATCACGAGCGTGTCATGCAAAGGTACTTTAGAGCAGGTAGGCAGCGGCAGACGAGTGTCATGATCTGCTTGAAACTGCTCTGAGTACATTCACACTCCACAGATGCCCTTTTAAGCCTGTCCATAACACATTTCCTCTGTAGTTGGTGCCCTTCTGTCGAGTGTGTGTGGGTGTACAGTGCTGCATGCATGTGTCAGCGTGGCTCACCGATGGTGCAGTGTTCACCCGTCCAGCCCTGGTGGCAGTCACACTTGCCCTCTCGGCAGACTCCGTGGTCGATGCAGCGTGGGTGACAGTCCCTCTGCTCACATTCTGGTCCTGTCCAGCCTTCCTCGCACTGACACACACCACTGATGCACGAGCCGTGGGGACCACAGTCCACCACACACACCTCTGTCACGAAAGAGAGAGCCATGGAGACATGTAGCTTCCGTTCTGGGAAAAAAAGAGCCTTTTTTTTTTTTTTTTTTTTTGCATACTGTTGTGTTTTTGTATTCTGTGTAGATGCATCTGCCACTGCTGAGAAATGCTCTGATGTGTGCAGAGAAGTGTCGGCTGCATCGGTTAAAGTGGGGCAATAAGTTTAACTGCAAACAAGGCACGTTTGCAACACTTCTCCTGAAAAATGTGTCGAAGAAAATCCTCAAAATGTAAAGGAGGAAATAAAAACAGCTGGAATGTACGATGATACTTTATCGGGGGAGACTTGAATTTACTGCCATCTATTAAATGGATTTTTACATGGGAAAATATCAGGAATTTACTGCTTTCTCTTAATTTATGGATCCCAATACACTTTCTTTTTTAAATGTGTGTAGACCTGGTCACATATCAGAGCATTAAAACAAAATCCCCCAATCAACTTTTATTTGGCTGCCGCGGTGCCAAAATACACAATAAATAGTTCAGAAGGACAAAAAAAAGATAAATCTTCCTCTAAAAAAAAAAGTGGTAAATTAATTTTGATATAGAGTCTTTTTAATTTTATGGCTTCCAGCAATAATAAAGTGCCTTAAATTCTCAGTGCTTGACATTTAATCTGTGAACAACGCTCTTCACAACACAGCGCAGCCACACAGTACCGATCCAAACGTAACGAGTCCACGTTGGAGGGCGCGGTGAAGAGATAAAACTTAAAAAGGGAACATTAGAGAGAAACACATGGAGCATTGTTCTGCAGAAGGATGATATCTGACTCAGTTTACATCTATTTTATGTAGAAAAAAAAAAAGTTGCTTGGCAACAAAATCAGGAGGACTTTAATTAGCTTATCAACAAACGAGTGCAATCAGTGTAACAACCGCTTTCCTCCATCTGAAATGACATCAGAGCTTATCAAACATAATATAAATTATATATATATATATATATATATATATATATATATATATATATATATATATATATATATATATATATATATATATATATATAATTTACATTGGTGTGATAAGCTCTGATGTTATTTCAGATGGAGGAAAGCGGTTGTTAAATATACACAAAGTATTTCTCTGAATAATTACAGAGGAATAATAGAAAAGGCTTTTTTTCTTCTTCCCATCCTCATGTGAGAGAGACACAGGTTATTACTGGGTTATTACTTTTTTTTCTGCTTAACTCTTCTAATCAAAGACTCCGGTAATTTCACAGGACACTTTATTTCTACATGAGTGCAGGAACCAAGAAATCAGACAAAAGCTGCCAACGCTGAAAAAGTCGTAAGTCGGCGCACAAGCACAGTAAAGCACAACAATTACTTTGCACAACTCAAAACCTCCCAAACAACCACTTTTTCTGTTTTACGTATTCCGGAGGCTCATTTGCATGGAGTCTTGGCAGACAGAGGCGAGGGCTAGGATTTTCAAGCAGGTCCTTATGTCTGGACTCAGAGATGTAAGATCGACATCTTTCCTACAAGTACGGAGGATCGAAAACAGCAGAGCAGCTGCTGGGAATCTGTGTTATCTTCAGAAAAAGTGAAATTCAAAAGATTGAATCCATGGGTGGTAAGTAAGTCAGTCTGTACCGGGCTAAAGCTAACGCTCAACAAACTGTGGCTGCTCTTGTGAGAGAATAAGAAATGTTCATTTACTGGAACGAAGAGCTTCGATCAAAGCTGTTGAACAGGAGAGCCATAAAGCTTTCCGCTGCAACAATAGCCGTCAGTGTGCTCGTGCAAAGTAGCTCAAGTATGTCCTCAAATTCTAAGTTGCTAGATGCTCCAGGAAATCTTCAGAGCCTTCTAACCCAAAAAAAAAAAAAAAAAAAAAAAAGTTTGGGCCTTTTAAAAAACTTGGTGTGGCTGCGGGGAAAGCAAATTAGCCAAGAGACATAATTCTGTGCCCAAAATGTAACAAGTCACAGATTAAAAATCTGCTCATTTTGTTCATGTATTTTTTTTTTTAAGCCAATCTACCCCCGCTGCCTCCGCCACACTCCCTCTTTTAGCCGTCTGTTTCCAGCTCTCTGAATAGAGTTTTTCTTCGATTGAGAGACCTTGGATGGTTCTGATTAAGTCGAGCCGACACTGTAGAATATTAAGCATGCCTCTGGAGGGGAGTCATTCGATTCCAAAGGGATACCTCCTTCCCATAGAATCTATGCAATCAATTTTTCATTAGCGCAAAAGTGTTTATCTGCCTTTAACATGCCCCTGACTCGAGCTGGATAGGGGTTGTGGGCGGTCGATCCATGCTGCTTGCTTGTTAATTAAAGTTTATTTAATTGAAGACGAAACGCAGCATTAATTAAGACGGAGCTCTCCACCCGCCCAGGTGGGTAAACTCCTCAACTTTCGGACTGCGTCGGTGCCGGCCTCGTCAGTGACTTTATTGACATTTGAGAGATATCTTGCTGAGTGAGACGATTGTGTCTGGAATTTTAAAAACATTAACGGAATAACAAATTACTTCTCTTAAAAAAAGAGACAGAAAACAAACTGAGGCACAGAGGAAAGAAAAATTCCCCCTTCACCAAAAACAATTCTTCCCGGGCAGCGACCGCCACGGCTGCACGCTGCTTCAAAAGGTCTGCGCTCACATCCATCATCTCCAACGCACCATCCAGCCGCCTCATGATTTCATATCCTACTGAACTTCAGTCAAGACGAATACAACTGACAGCGCTTCACTTTTCTACTGACAGAAACAAACTGCATCTTCTGCTTTTAATTGTTCGACTCAGTATGGCCACTGTGTTTCTGTCTGGGGTTTAACATACTGAGAACGAGTCTATTCTGAGGGGGGAAACGGGGCATAAATCACCTGAAGCTCATGCACAGATAACAGATGGGAGGAGCCAGCCTTTGAACTAACATGTCACCTACCTGTGTCGAAAGACAAACCCTCTGAATACAAAGCTGGTAACAAATGACCGAGCTCAGCCTGCGCAGATGTGAATAAACAATCACCTCCTCTCCTCTGTGAAACCTGAAACTCCCATAAAACACTCTCAGGTTTTGGGATGTGAAGCTTTGAACAAATCAACATGAGTCGATTTGAAAAAAACACATTTGTGTTGAGTTTATACAGGAAACATATGCTTGAGTGCGCGAGAGTAAAGTGCTGAGCCAAAGCTTTGTTGTCGACATATGGTGCGTTTCAAAGCCGCACGTGCCACAAGTGTTGATTACCAAACTTTAAGGTTGTGATCACACCCACAGTCCAACACATAATGAAGCACACTTCTGTTATCTGTTCATCAAGGTTCGAAATAGAAAACCACAAGCTCAACAAAACCTCTAACAATTGTTGCACCAGTCAAAGCAAAAATCCAGATTTGTTTTTTTATTCATGTGCTATCACACTGTGGTAAAGAATACAAAACACTCTGAGCAGGACCAGCAGTCCAGACCGAGGCTCGCCCTCAGCTCTTTCTCCTGTTATCCAACACTATATCAAGCTTGAGTGACTCCTGGCTATCAGATGTCAACATCTGTCTCCTCATGCCCGTGAAATCTTTTGTTTTGGCTTTGTTACCCGCAGTCAGCTCGGGTTACTTTCTTACTGCGGCTTGGAGAAGAGACTTTCTGAGGCATTTTCAGAGTGTGTGTCGAGCAAAACACACAAGCGCTGCTGGTCTCATAGATAAAAGAATTACAGAGGAAGTGTTAACGCGCTCGGTGTCCACACATCCTCCTCGTCTTAAGAATGCTCTCTCTTCATCGTGGCTTTCATGCTTTGGTAAAAATATATACACGTCTCTGATAATGTGGCCCAATCATACCAAAGTGAAACTTCAGTGAAGGTGAAGCGGGACAGGTGTGACGTAGAGCTCATTAAACACAGCTGACAGTACGTGAACATGTATGAGTAGCTCATGAGATGGAAAAACTTCAGTCAGTCAGGCTCCCATTCATCATCTCTGGAGCAACTCCAGACTCCTCAATTAATAAATTTGTTTCGTTCATGTGCACCTATGGGGAGAAGCTGAAGCTCATTTAAATATCCAAGAGTTTCGCTTCAAAATGTGACATATTAATTTAGGAAAACAAATTGTTGTTGAATGTTCACTAAATTTTTTAACCGAGATGATTAATAACTTAAAATTGTGATTTATTAAACAGCATTAAAGATTAAAGCATACATCACACTTATACTAACGTTTTCTTGAATACAAAATCTGCATGATTATACTTTAAATTCTTTAATAACACGTCCACATTTAGAGATAATATACTGGATAAGATAGATCATTTATTTTGACCTACAGCCAGATAATAACTGCAGACGCTGTACATCTGCTGTTGTGGACACCTGGTGTCTGCACTGTCTGTGCACAGTGAGGGGGAGCTTATAGAAAGTAAATATAAAGACTTTGGTGCCAATTACTTGTTAAAGAAACTCAAACACTTTCCAACAGAAACAGAAAGAAAAAGAAAGAAAGAAAGAAAATGAGCCCACATATACTTTAGAAGCTCCGTTTGCCAGGATTTGTTAACTGAATGACGAAGGAGTGAATGAAATAAAAGCCCATGCAGATTACAACTCTAAGCAGATTAATTAATATGCCCTTTTAATTCTCTTAAAGTCAGCGAGTCGACTTTGAAAATGTCCAGCTTTGTCGGCCTCAGTGGTCGCATTAGTATCAAATGACTACAGACACAAAGATAGTTGCATTTGTGTGTAAACAAGAACCGCTGCCATCCGAATAATGAGACAGAAGCCGGAACAACGAGCCCATTAATCTATTAGTCAGTGGACCAATGGACTGACTCCACTTTGCTAATCAATTCGTTTGAGTTTGATTGTTTGAGTAATTTTTAGAATTTGCCAAATATGAAGATTTGTTAATTTTCTTTGTTATGTGTGATTGTCAATATCATTGGCAGTTTACAGATGTCGATGCAGGTTTTTAGGACAATTTTAGCAATTATTGTCGGATTAAAGAAGCTCTTTGAAACAATTTGTAGTAATTTGCATCCATTAATCACTTTTTTATCAGACATATGTGAGCGTGACGTGAAAAATGAAACTTTCCTTGTCTCTCTTGGTTGGATGATTTGTTAAAGTTCTTTAAAGCTGCTGGACTGTGGATTTGCTATGTGAAGGACTCGGGTCGGGTTTTCCGCGACAGTCTAAAAGGATGTGACTTAATGCCTCTCTCCACTGCGCTAACAGAGAGCAGAACAGTAGCTAATGTTTTTAAAGTATTTTGGGGGCCTTTTCATGGCAGCACTGACAGGACAGCTTGACAGATGACAGGAAATGGGATCAGAGAGTCGGGGGAGGGCACGCAGCCAAGGGCCGCAGGTCGGACTCAAACCCCGGGCCGCTGCAGCGAGGACAGAACCTCTCTACACGGGTCACACACTCCACAACAGAGCTACTGGGGCGCCCAACAGCATCCATACATACTTTACCAAGTACCACAGCACTGCTTTAACTGATAATAAGATCATCTTTGGTCACAGCCCTTAGTCACATGCAAAAGCGTGTTGACGTGTTGAAAATACAAAGAAACGTGTTCTGACCTATGGAGCAGTCGGCACCGGTCCAGTTGGCCTCGCAGACGCAGGTGCCCGAGTCGGTGTTGAAGGTGCCGTGGCTGGAGCACTGCTCCGGACAAGTGCTCTTCAGAATCTCACAGCTGATCCCTCCCCAGCCCGGGTTGCAGTGGCACTCACCGTGATGGCAGGCTCCGTGACCGGAGCACTTCGGGTCCACACAGTCCACTGAGGACACACACAGCAAGGGCGACAGCGATGTTAGTTTACCACTTCCAGACAGGATATCAAACCCACTTATTTACCCTGGCCACTTCGACTCTGCTACCGGCCAAAATCATCTTTTTTTTGTTTTTTTTTCTTTCTGCGAGTGAGTGGAAGTGCTCCAGTGCCAGATGATGGCTGGTGGGCCACAGCTGAACATTTTGCAGCATTTAGCGGTGGCTGGTAGTAATTTTCCACCCTGTGTTCAACCAGCTCCTCTGCGGTATATTATAGGGTTCTTCCAATATCCTGACAGCATAATTATGCTCCATTATAGGCACTAGGAAAAAGAGCACAATTAGTGTCGAGACAGATATAATCAATTATTATTAACAATTTGCAGATCAACTTGCTGATCTAAGTTAATAATTGGCAATTATGGCCAACACAATCATCCCATTACTAACGAGGGATAATTTGAGACAAACCTTATTGTGCTTCCTTTGGAGCTGATCGTTCTGTGTGTTTCCATATATACGTACATGGACGCGGATATCGATCAGTCACCTGAGCCAATTAATCACACAAGTAAGCCTGGAACTACAAATGCAACATTCTCCCTTCTATGGTTCCTTCCCACACTGCTGTAACCTCATTGAAAAACCACAATATATCCATTCAGTGAACTCAATAGCCCTTTACATGTAAGGTCAACCACACATGTAAATCTGAGCTGATAATTGCTTTTTGTCCGCACGAGGATCAATAAAGTTAAATGCACTGAAGTGAAGGGGGGGGAGGTGGAGAGCGTTGACAAGACAGAGGAACAAGCTCTCCATAAACAGGGGAACAGATGTGATTGACTGATCGATTTGAACAGGCGTCTTCAACTGTGGAGCGTTCCAATAGGTGACTGCATCAATGGGCGCCGAGCACAATCTGTTCCAGCTTGTACCCTCGTGTGGTTTAAACACTAAGAGGGAGTTAATTTATACGCACGGTATCAATAACAGCATCCAAAGCATTATCTGCTCGGTGGAGTTGAAAACAGCGATTGTTTCACCAATGGACTGTGTCGATTCCTCCGGAGCTTCACACATAAATATGTTGCATCGTGCTGCTTCCAATCCAATCATTCACCTTGTTCACAGTTGGGTCCTTTGTGGCCGGTGTTGCACACACAGTTACCCGCCACGCACAATCCGTGTCCGCCGCATTGAGGATCGATACACTGGGAGGCCGGGACGTCACACTCGGTGCCCTTCCAGCCGCTGTAGCACTGGCAGCGCCCCCTGGTGTACTGCCCGTTACCGCTGCACAGGACGGGGCAGGCAGCTGTGGAGAGACAGGGAATGAATTTTTAAAATTGCAAAAATGTCAGAATATAACTGATTCTGATATTACTTTTGTAAAGCCGATGTCAAATTATCTTCAATCATGTCTCAACTTAGATATATCGCAGCTGTGTTCCATTATTAAAGGAATGCTTCAACATTTTAGGCCTTTTGGGTTTCATGGCGAGAATTAGATGTGAAGATTCATCCCACTCTTACATCTTTTTCTTTACTCTTTATTATTCTATCTTTTATTTCCAGCGAGTGCACAGTAACCAGCAGCGGTGGGTAAGTATTGCAGCATAATGGCAGACTAAATGTTCTCATGTTCCCTCTATCTCAATCCCCACACACACACACACACACACACACACACACACACAAATAAAATAAAACAAAGCATGGAAAAAAAAACAAACAGCACACCCGTACAGACACACATGTTGTGTGGGTGTGAAACAGAAGAACAAAACGAGGCGAAAACAAAAACAGCTACAGAGTTGTAAGCACCAGCAACATAATAAGTCCATAATTTATGATGTTCCTATTTACTAAGACTCGGGGTCAGAGACAGTACATGTCTATTATTGATCAACTCCTGGAAGGTGTTTTTTTTTTTGTTTTTTGGAAAAATATGTTCAAAATTATATTTTTATAGAGTTAGCTTAGAAATATCTAGACCAGGAACAGCTGAAATAAGTCAGTGTAGACTTATTTTTCCAAGACAGGAAAATATATTTCTTAACCGTGTATGTTAGTGAAGCCACTGACACGTATGTTCAGGTAACAGAATCGGCCTCCCGGCACCTTTTAAGCTCACTAATTGACTAATTGTTAGATCTCATTTGTTTAATCTGCACAAAACACACAGAACAAAAACAATTAGCCGTTTTACACAGGATTATGAGCTGGACTCTTTCTTATATGGGACACGAGAGTCGAATCAACCTTTTCATTTAACTCTTAAGAAACTGTAGCTTGTAGCTGTAAACAGCCACATCGCATTATTGTTTTTTCACGGGTCTGTCCATGCACATTATCTTTATCGGTTCTCTCATCACGCAGATATCTTTGGTTTCATGTGCCCAGATTTTGACACATCCATCTGTGAGATTTTGGCCATCGCTGTGATACAATGGCAGCATTAAACGACTGCATTAATAAACGTTTGCAACGGTTTTCTTTGGGACCATTTTGGTTTTAAGTTGCTTCACTGATTCCCACAAAGCTCTTTACACGGCAGATGAAAAGGAATTTTCCAAATTAATAAAAGCAGTCGTGCATATCCAAAAAAAAACTTGTTGATATCCAAGTTTGTTTATTTAGATTCCAATTAGTTGCTGTAATTAAACAGCAGCTCCTCTTCTTGGGGTCTGCATGAGAATCATACTATAATATACTATACTGCTATAAGACTTAATGTGTAACACAAACCACTAAGACACACAACAATCACCATGAAGCCTGTCTAAAACATACAAAAGCACTCAGCTACTCCTGCACTACATCTCAAATAAAATCAGGATGGATGGCTCTACATGTCCCTGACATATATATTGTTCTACACTATTCCCCTGTGTAAACAAACAGTCTTAACTTTGTATTAAACCATGTTGTTTCACTTTCTGAAATCAGAAAATGTGGTACAAGCTTCTTCTCATGTAGAATAATAACGTCCATCCAGAAAAAAATGTTGGTGACTATAAAGTATTTCTGAGTTTTAGTTGTGATCATATATCTAATAAAACACTCTGGAGAACAATGCAACCTACTTTTTCACACTCAACTAAGCCAAATGATTATTCGTTGAACTTCTACACAAGCAGTGAAGAGCAATTGCTTTGTTCCGCGCCAAATCTTTCATAATGTGTAAAACTAGGTATGATTGTCATTCTGACCAGGAATACGAGCTAATCCTTCAGACACGCGTCTCCACCACAGCTCTGAAAACTGTTGGCTCGGCATTGTACAAAGCTGATAACCCGAGGCCGGAGCCGTGTGTGCAAACTGTGGCAAGTGCTCCGTTTGAGATGCATATTGTGAACGTGCTGTGAACGTGAGCGCGCTCTTAAAACCTGAATAACATCAGCACGCTTCACAAGTCTTCACTGGGTAATGATCAGATGCCTGAAAGGACTGAATCAGAATATACTGTACGTCGATTCACTGATCTGTTTTGTTCCCCGAGCAGTACCCGGCCCATATGGGCTCACAAGACGCTAACAAGAACGAGCCAAGAGATGGCCACATGACATCCCATAATATGCAGCTCCACATGTTCAAATGAAGAGCATCTCAGGACAAACAAATCAATGAAAGAAAATGTGTTATCACGTTGGATACGGTGTTCCCGGTCTAAATAGCTGTGCGTTTTCTATAAACCTGGCTGAGACGTTGATCTCCTCCTTAAAGAGCCAACGCAACGTAAATCAGGACTCAGATGGAATGTGTTGTTTACATGATCCGTATCAAATCCTGAGTTCCAGTGGAATATCTTGTAAACAGTGAATGATAAACAGACAGGTAGGCTGTGTGGATTAATCAGAGTGAGCGAGGCAGAAGCACCTGACGGGTCCTGGAGTTTTAAAGACCCATCAGAGACTCACAAAGATCCACTAACCATATTTTGTCCAATATTGTTCTCGGCCTTTTTAAATGAACATATATTATTGATGACTATCGCTTAAATTAGTTACATTCTGTGAACCTGTCAGTGTTCCCTGCTGCGTCTAAATTATCTGAAACTTACAGTATTAATGACATTTCTTCGATGAATTTCTTGTAATGAGCTGACATAGAAGCCTTTATCGATAAATCTGCAGTGAGCTAATAAAGGCCAATATATTCTCAGCATAGACAATTTATCGAGCTAGCTGTACGGAATACCGTGATATATACTTTTTCAATGCTTTGGGCATCATACACAAAATTCCATTAACCTTCATTGTGCTGGGGTAACTGACCTGCAGTCATCCCAAATTAAAAAAAGAATCCAATCATGTGCTGAATGGACAGAATAAGAGTTAATATATGAGCTTAATAATTACCTCTGGAACAGTACGGCCCTATGAATCCTGGGAAGCAGTGACAGGATCCGGCCACACACTCTCCGTTCCCGTAACAGTTGTGTGTGCACTCCGTGACAGAATCTGTGGGAAAGGTGGTGAGCGAGTCCAACTATTAATAACTCATCAGGCTGTCATATTAGAGCAAATCTAAAAATTCCTTCCACAATATAACATTTGACAACTGCACAGTTTAAGACATACTGCAAGACATCCTAGATACTAACTTATCTCCTCCCCGCGCATGAATCTGGTCTTTCTAAGCATCCCTTATCTGCAGTCCTGGTATCAGGCATGGCATACATTTACAGCTATTTGTCCATGTCCCACTAAGGTCTAAGCCTCCATAACATGTATACTGGAGGCTGACTGTTCCCGTCTAAGCCATGCTAAGTAAAAGCCACACAGGCATTTTAAATTAGACCAAATAATTCCATTCCTTTGGCACATTTTTCCTTTCCTCCTGTCTTCTCCACTGCCTCATCCTCCCCCCTCAAACCCTTGAATGACTGATCATGCCCACACAAGCCATGCAATCTCCTGAGTGTTTACAGCTCAAATCCTCTCTGAGTTGAAGTTAATCTGACATATCCTACAGACAGATCTTGTGTTCATTCAACAGACCATCGCTCATAAAGGGCACCCCCAAAAGACCAGGCCCCTCATTTTGATCGGCGTTAAGAGGGCAAACTTTTTTGTTATTACTCCGACTTGTATTGGATGTTCATCGAGCCAGCGTCGGGACCAGGGCAATTTTGACCTCACACATCAATACCTTCGTATTTGTAGGGGCAGATCAATGGGACTCCCGAAGGAAATAGAAAAAGAAAAAAAAAAAAACGTTAACTCAACCTTAGTGTTTTTCCTACCTCAAAACCCACAAGGAAATTTTCACAGAGTTCAGAACACTGAAGAGGTTGTTAGGAGGGAAGGATCAATGCCGTGTATGGACTTGTATCTCGTGTTCAGCACAATAATCCACTACCGTCCAGCGCAAAACCTCGATCTGCCTCCTAGGTGGCTTAAAGTTTGGAAATCTCATCTTGTTTGTGTGGTTGGCAGAATTTCCAAACAACCTAACTGTTTGTTCGTGCCGGCGCAGCTGTTAAAAGTAAATTAAAGTCTTCCAAACATGTCATTACACATCATTCCAATCACTCATCAGTGGTTGCAGCAGATGTGTGCCCTCGTACCCTGGATGATGGTGTTATAGGACACTGCCTCCACGTTCCGTCCATCATTATAAAACGCCAGGTGCCACACCCCCACGTCCAGGTACTGGATGAATCCGGCTTGATGGACGGTGACCGAATGATCCAGCCGGGCCCTCGTCTCCTGCTCACTCTGAGTCCGATGCTCTTTGGCGATGAGCCGACTGCCGTCCAACAGCTCCACAAAGTCATACTGCAAAACAACAGCCAGAACACATTCCACCAGATGCAGATGCTTGTTATTTTAATGTCTGTCTAATTAAATCAGGCAGTAAAGAGGCACAAGAGTTCAAAAAGCTTATATCTCTCTCCGCTGGATGCTTTGTATGCAGCTCCTCTAGTGATTTCCCGATCAGTGTGAGAGGAACTCTTCAAAGTCGCAACTCAAGACTCAACCAGAACAGGTCTGTGCACACAGCAAATACTCAAGTATAATAAATGTTGATTTTCCAGTGACAGTTATTTGGAGTTGAAAGACGTTGTTTGGAGAGTGGTTTGTATACTGATGGAGGCGATATGGCTCTGGGGCAAAACGCTCCAAAATATTCCAAAAATATATTATTAACTCTGATGGGAGTGCACTTAAAAAGACTCTCGCGATGTGTTTATTATCACCTGTTAAATTAACATTGATAATGCACTGTGTGGATGCGGATGATTGAAATTCAGTTATTCACTGCTACTGCACCTGCACATAACACAGATAAAAAAGGATCAACTCAGAAGAGAAACACTTTAATAACATCTAATTAAAGTCAATACATCATGTGAAAACTGCTCTTAATGTTTGACATGTTTCTATTATATTTTTGTTTGTTTCTTTATAGCCACGATTCCCTGAAATACAGGTACTGATACTGAGGGAATTATTGAGATAATATATCATGTCCAGGAATAAATAAAAGCAGGCGTGTCCTTGTTTGTAAGGTCAGAAATCTCAGAAGCTGACAGATACACAGTATAAACAGTCCATCAGCAGTATACATTAGAAATCAGGCTCATTTTTCGTTCCTATATACTTGGAATGCAGCAGAACAGTTTCTCTCTCTCGATATTCTTTTTTTTTTTTCAAACAAACATTGATTTACGGGGTAAACAAGGAGTAACGAGTCATCCCTGCCAAGTGAAACGAGTAAAGCGGCGCATCTGCTCTCAGTGCACCTGCTCAACACCTGAACCTCATTCTGAGTGAGACTGTACGATACGAAGCACTGCAGCAGAAAAACAGTGTAACACATACAAGCAATCCCCAAACAGGCTATAGGCTGCAGACGAGCGCAGCAGATGCAGACAGATCCCCTGTCTAAAGCGGTCGGTTGCTACACAGATGTACTGAGCCCATAGTGAAGACTCCGGGTGGGGAAGAGTCTGTGGGTTGCTTGGGAGTGTGATGCATACAGATTGGCACTGTAGCTAGTTTTTTTTAGAGGGGCTCGGATTTAAATCCAATGAGGAGGCTGTTTGCAGAGAGCTTTGATGAACTGTACAGCCATTGATTTTTGACTGAAAGTGAAATATTAAAGACATCCGAACAGCGCATGAGAGTAGTTTCTAAAATAGCATGTCATTTTAATTTAAAATTCATTTGAAAATTACCAGATTTTCTCAAAAAAAGCGGCAGTTTAAATTGTCAATGTCAAATATAATGGTTCCTCCACATCAGAGAGGTGTGTTTCCTGCAGCAGGAGGACCCTGCACACTGCGGCTGACAGTAATCACTGAGCTCACAGTGCAAAAAATAACAGCTATGGGAAATGGGTGAAAATGCTAAATACCTCATTTTGGAGCAGATCAGCGAGAGTCCCCCCCTTAAAATCAGAAAATATGGGAAAATCCTCAAAATCTCTGTTTTTAATATTTTTTCTCATTAAAAAACTTCCACTAACAATGTAACATTCGTTTTTTTGTGTTGTAATAATCAAGATTTTAAACTGTAGCATTTCTTCATGTTACATGTGTAATATGACCATTTTTTACCCAAAATCCAATTCTAGCCCAAATCTGCAGCTCTATGGAGCTTTCATGCCTCCTTCTTCTTATTGGTTTCATGGGCCGCAATAAATCAAAACAAACCCCCTTTACCAACCCCATTTTCGGAAGAAGCGGGGAATCTGTTCTCAGCAATAAAATGATGATAAACTCACCGTACAGGATGTTACCTGCTCAGCACAGAATACAGACAGACAAAGTTAGGAGCTGGTGTGTAACTTCTATCTGGTAAAAGAGCCAAATATTTGTGTTGGAGACCAAATGAGAGCTGAAAGAATGAGAGTTGGACTCGCATTCATTGGACGGCCACAAACGCAGCTCCAAATGACAGCGGGTGTTGCTCTGTCTCCACTCGATGACTAAATCAGCAATTATTTATCAACACTAGCCAAAAAAAAAACTTAATAAGCTCCTCACATGTTGGCGCTTTCAATCTATCATCTTGTGATTGAGTTCTTCTCCACATAACGGCCAAAAATTAATTAAAGCAGCTTTAAATCAATGTGCGCAACGTCTGGCCTCATCCAAACACAACGGACGAGACGGGAACATATATTAAAATCGGATTTGGTTCTCAGGAGTGTAACCAACATGGACCCTGGCAACCTTTTCAGTTGACTTGCAAATGACAGGGAAGAGCATTAAGCGAGGGGCAGGTGGAGTCAACACTGTGATTTAAACCCCTTTGAGTGGAGCGGGGGGGCAGCGAGGGATATTAACCTGGGGGAAGTTGACTTCTTTGTGTTGTTGGCTTGAGGGGGAAGTAATAAAACAGTTCATCCCACGAGCCCTAAACCTCCTGGCCGAGTGCATACATCTCGATTAGCCGGTGTGAAAGCCCCCCAACTCATCTCAATCCAACAATACCAGTGAATAACAGGCAGGAGACCGAGCATGGAGGGACGGCCGGATGCCCCTCGGACTGAGGAGGAACGCCTGCAGCCTGTTAATTCTTCAACTTTTAGATTGAGTGAACTTAGTCTGGCACTTGAACCGAGTACAAATTCTTTAGAAAGAAAAAAACAACAACAACAGAAGTTTGTTGCTTCCAAGTTGTTTGCTTTTTGTATTAGCGCCGACAGACACTCGATAGCAGATGGAGGAAGTCTATATTTGAAAAGGGTAGAAAGGCTGTTGCACTTAAATGTTGTCTCGTCTTCCAAGCAGTGAATACACGAACGGTCAATACCTCTCATTGGGGTCTTTCATGCTCAGTTAAGTAAATGCATTGATTTGAGCCTCCGGTCCCTGAACAGTATGTAATTTAGGGATGGCCACAATGGACACAGCGTCCAGCATTGACAAGCTTGAGTGTCTGTACGACAATTGGCCGAGACATAAAAGTAGTGTCTTGTTAATTAGTACCCTATGGTCTTTGATTCTTTTGGGCTTCCTTTTTTCACCTTGAAAGTGCAATCCAGCTCACCTGTTGTCACTGGCATCGGCCTTTCTTCCATCAAAGAGTGGCCCTAACCGTCTACACTTGAGTGAAGCCCATCTTTACTAAGAGAGAATGTCAAGAAGGTGAAGCTAAGAGCTTTTGCAGTCAAGTGTGGTGGAAAATAGCCATTGTCTGAGTGCTTCCATCACCATCACCAGACATTGGACATTCGGATGCCCAGAAATGTCATTCAAGTGACACATCAGACGTTTTGGAAACACTTCAATTTGCAAATGGCAGACGTTTAGTGGAAGTGAAAGACGTGCGTGCCCACACACAGGCAAATCGAAGCTGAGAGGAGAAAACTCAGACTCAACTAGCGCCCAGTACTAATTTGCAAATGCATACATGTCCAGAATTGAAATAATGAGCGGATAAATAAACCCTGTCAAATTATATGTATTCACATTTATGTACATATTAACACTTTTGATTCTGCTCAGAAAGACGACTTTGAAATAACCTCTTTACATTCCCTACAACCGATCACAAGGGTGCGTTTTATGATGCTTGCAGCAACTAATCCACAGAGAATTATTATTATATCTATTATCAAATTGTCAGTTCCCCTCAGCTCTAAAGAGAATCTGAGAGTTGTTTCCAGACACAACAAGCAGCTGTTGATAATGAGCAATAAAACACTGTATACAACCTGCTCAGCACCAAATGGCAGGCAGACAGAGAAAGTGGCTAGCTGGAGAAGATAGTGGAGCGTTTAGTGACGAGCCAGATACTGCTTTGTGCTAACTGGGTTAGCTTGGTTCAGGGGCTGCATGCTTTGTGCTAACTAGGTTAGCTTGGTTCAGGGGCTGGGTGCTTTGTGCTAACTGGGTTAGCTCGGCTCAGGGGCTGCATGCTTTGTGCTAACTAGGTTAGCTTGGCTAAGGGGCTGCGTGCTTGTGCTAACGTTATCCACTGGAGTAATCAGCTGCTGCAGTTAGCTGAGGTGCTGTGCAACTTATTCAGTTACGTCACGTTTCACTCACAGGTGAGAAAAAATTTCCATATTGAACATAAAGTACAACGAGCATGTGAGTACTGAACGCTGTCAAGCCAACGTGTTTGCATGTGAGAAATATTTGGCAGCACCTTCCTGCTGGTCTTGCGCAACTAGCTTGCTAAAAGCATTAACAATATATCCGGACATTGGTAAACTGACCGCACACCGGTCCAATCTTTTTACATGGGTCAAAAATGATGGTTGGATCGGCTTATTCGAGACCTGCAAAAGCCACAGATACTGGACTTTGCTTCTGTTTGTTCATTTGATCTATTGATTGCTGTCTGGAGAGATTTCCTACAAATAAATGAAAAATGCTCTGAGAATAACTTGCCAACTTTATCTTTTAGACTTAAATAAAAGATGTCAAAAGGTTACCACCCTAACATTCACTGACTTCCACAGGCAGAATATTCTGCTGGCAATAATGACAGATTCGATTGGCTCATGCAGCAGCTGTTTAGCAGAAATGTTCCATGACAGAATGTATTCTAACAGCAGCACGACCAGACAGCAGAGTCTTAAAATCGATGACCTGACTGATGTCAGATATCTAATCTATTAATAGCTATCAAAGTTTGTTTACTTTAGCAAACATAAGCCACCATAAGCTTATGGTAATACCCAAAACAAATTAAGCTGATGCTGCAAAACCCCTGAGTGACAGATTTTATTGCATATGAATTAGATTTTTCATTTGTAAGAGAAAGTTACAAAGTTGTGCTTTAAAGAGTGACAAGCAGATTAACATGATTCAGGAACATTTTAAAAAAGGGGCTTTACCTGAGTGTGAGATGGTGCGAGACCCTTCCGTCCATAGACTCCAATCAGCGCGTTCTTCTGTACCGAGATGTTGAACTTGAGGAAGCGTGGCTGCTCCATGCTCAGCTGAGAACGCCAGAACATCCCCGGTGGGACGCTCTGAGCCGCCCTCTTCCCTATGTCCACCTGTCCGCTATCGATGGAGTTGTTCTCCTGATGGAGCACGCTAGTCCTCCCTAGAAGACGGACACAAACACACCCCCGCCTGAGTTACATAAGGTGTTACAGAATCACAACAGCACAGTTATGATGATGTGGTATGAATCAGTCATCACAGAACCTTTTCATGCCATCGACTAAAACCTTCACGCTCACATCACAAATACAATCTTGCTTTTGGTGCAGGCCTTTGATCTCTGGATATCAGTAAATTCTGCATTATTTCTTTTCCCGGTGTAATCTTACTCAAGCAGGGGCTTAATAAGATAGTCATATCTTTTTCCAAATGAGCGATGACCAAACAAGACAGGATTAAAAGTAATGGTCCCCCGTGGTCCATGATGCACTGCTAACAGAAAAAAAATGACCACATATAATTGGCTTTTTATAAGACTCTTAACAGGCCGCACGTCCCATCTTTTCTCTGGTCCTGGTGACTCATAGAGGGATGCTTCGCCTCAGATAAGGTCTAAATGGAATCTGTCAGATATACCGAGCTCTACCTCGCCAGAGCAATAACAGCAAATCAAAACAATTTTTTGCGAATGATGTCCTTAAACTGTGTCCTTACAGCGCCAAAGATGGACGGATGGCCGGTTTAATGTGACTCATGCTCACATGAAAAACTGTGGACAGCACGAAGCGCTTACAAGAACGGTTTGTTAAAAAGACAAATCTGTGAAGCGTTTTCAAGTCCTTGCTGTCTAAAGCTTTATCATACAAAAGAAGTGCAGCTGTGCTCTTTACTGAGGCGATGACTTTTCACGTGTTGCGTGGATGAACCACGCGGGGTTGTTCTGAAACAGTAACTCAACCTTTGCACCTGCATCTTGTAAGAGCTGTTTCCCTGAGTGAACCTGTATATACTGTAGCTGTGAGAGTATCTGTTTGTCCCAGACCTCCCATTATTTGCATCCCTCAGTGTTGTGCGTGTAATGAGGCCATTGCCTGTCACTTTAGCTTCAGTCAAAGTGAAGACTGGAAGCCAAGTTTACCTCTGGGAGAATAATAGCCGGCTATTGATTGCCTTTAAACAGTCCAAAACCTGCCTCATGCTATCTTAATTAGCAGTACTTATGAGGATTTAAATCTAGCCGAGTTTAAACAATTGAGCTTTTGCCTGGCCTACTCAACTCAATTAATGCTTTCGTGGCCATGCATTCTAAATACCTGCGTGTGCTTAGAGATTAATTTGGTGGCTTTTGCTGTAAAGGTGAGCTGAGATCGCCTGCCTGCTTGTTGTTGAATACACAATGGTCCAAGATTATGATTAAGCAGTACAAAGCTGTCTGGAATGAGTCAATTAATATTCAGAAGGTGGAGGATCTCAATAAACTCTAAAGGCTGACTGGGCAGCGAGCACCCAACATTTCACTCCATCATCCAGGAGGCCAAATGGTTTGTTGATGCAATTTGTCTTTCTTAATCATCATTTGAACCATTGCTTGATTGGATTTGTTTGTATTTTGGTGTTTTAAAAGATCCTTCAACCTTTAAAAAAAAAAAAAAAAAAAAAAAATGGCATTCCATTTCAAGGAGCATTCATTACAAGCAGCCTTATTTATTTGAAGTCAATAGTATTTGCACATTTAAAGCCAGTGAATATTTTATTTTCATAACTGAAATGAAAATCTGAATGTTTGAGAAGATATGCCAATAACCTTGACCAAAAGAAATTTCTTAGATACAGGGAAGCCAACACAAGAATAAACAGTATTAATCTTGTGCATTAATACCGTAAATGTTAATTAGCAGTTTATTCGAATGTCAGTCTTTTATTTCCTCACCGTCAGCAGCCAGAGCTGTCACTACGCTCGACTGAGTGGGCCCTGTCTTCCCAACTCCTCCGTTTTCAAATGCCGGCTGGTTGTCCAACTCTTGGAGCTGCCAATTGAGGCCGAAAAGGTGCATTGCTGTGAAATACACAAAAAAGCTGCGTGGGCTTGGAGAAATGGATAAACAAATAAGCAAATAGCTGCACAGAAACAATCAAGCCACTTAAGGACAAAAGACCAGTGGGAGAGCACGATGGATGGATCCAATGCAGGCAGAAAAACACAGTTTAACTTCCAACATTTCAGCTCACATTTTCTGTTTTTTTGAGGCAACTCTGCCATGGTTGGCTTTTGTGTAAACACAGCACTGATAGAGGCCAGACAAAGTCATTTCAATCGATACCTTGGAACCCTGTTGCTCCAGCATGTTTCCGTGGGGAGCGCTGTTCATTAACGTGCCAGAGTGTCTGCACACAAACAGCTACTGTATCAAAGAGAGCCGAATTTTCTATTTTGTCACAAAGCTTTCTCTGCGCGCGAGGAGACGAGATACACTGGAGAAGTCTTAAAGTCTCCAAGACTAATACAAAGCAGGAAGGACACGGAGACGCAGCTCCATGTGTGTGTGAACGAGTGAGCTGGAGGAAGAGGAGGAAAGCGAGGGACTTTTAAGAAAGAGTAAGGCAGCTTATTGAGACAGACAGTCACAGCGGGGGGAGGAAGTGAGAGGGTAAGTTGCTGCAACACTCCTCTAGTTTCTCTTACATAACTAAACTGTGTCTGGCTTTCATTCAGCCAAACCTGCTTTATTGTCACAGTATTGGATGCAATCAAACTGTGTTCTTGTTGTTTTGGGAGGCTGAGGTGCTTCTGTGAGCGCAGCGAGAGGGCCAATCTCCTTCAAAGTCACCAGCCGGGGAACATGCTGAGGAAGCATCTTGATTTCCGACCATTTGATCTGCGGGAGGAACTTTTTCTCCAACACCCGTCGCTCGCTGGGAAGATAGATATTGACTGCAGCAAATAACTTGAAAGGTGGACACGGGGGCCGGAGAGAATATCAAATGTGAGGGAGAGACCGAAAAGAGAGACGGAAAACTAGTCTGGACAGTCCATCAGTCGACACTTTGTTAAGAAAAAAGGCCATGTGTTTGTTAGGAGCCTGCTGATGAACACACTTGGCATCAGTTTAGTGAGAATACAAGCAGCGCTGTGCGTGGAAGATGAAATAATAGGCGCTTCATAGCCTTGAATTACAATCAACAGATGCAGATTTGATACCGTGTGATATTTTTTTGATTATTCTTACTAACTTTGATATATTTTGGCAGCCAGCATCACCCCTCGTGTCATAATCCCCTGCAGTTGCCAGTGAAATAAACCAGCAACAGAAATTAATGCTGACTGGTCTGTCAATATTTTTGACAAGACTGACTTTTCTACACCCTGTGAATGTACCAGTCTGACAGAACCTCCCAGTGTGAACAGAACTGTGCACTCCTGTTGTTGAATCTGTCTCTCTCTTTAATCAGATCCACATCAGTGTCAGTGCTGACAAATTCACCGGCAACACAGTGAGGCGCAGGCAAAATCCGCAACTTAACACGTTGCCAAGAATTAAACAAATTCTCTAAAGACCTCCTCATTTGTCCCCAACACTGGATCCGAACATGCAGAACGTTCTCCTTGGCCTAGAAAAACTTTTGAAACACAACATTTAAAATACCAACTTTCTCAAACTGCTCACTGTCTAAATATTTTTACTTCTTACACTAACAGGTTGGTGTCTCTAAACTGAGAAAAAAGCTCCCGTCTCTTCAGAAAACACTGTGTTCTGAGCTCGGTCCCAATTTGTTTTTAAGACCAGCTGAGGACATGGAGCATTAACCTGAAATGAAACACCCTCCGCCTGAAACAAAAAGGCGACACCTGCTCTTGCAAAATGATTGACAGCATGAAATTAAAGTGGGTTGAGGTATTACTCAAGGAATAAAAGGTGGCATAATCTTTTACTAAACAAACCCAGTTTTTTTCAAAATTAGCATGAAGTACTTTTTGAAAAGCAATCCTTTAAATGTTGAGAGGAAAATGCGTGTCAGACTTGACTGACAGAGGACAGGACGTGGCAGTTCAGTAGGAGACACGGGGTGACAGACGGGATCTCAAACACGAGAGGTTGCTGCCTTGTAGCTGAAAATGTGACGTGCTTCTCTGACAGGTTTATACACGGACACAGCGACTGAATCAGCACACTGCTTACAGTAAACATGCTAACATGCTCGTGGTCAGCTGGTGGAGTTTACCAGGGTTCACCATGATAGTTTAGCCTGTTAGCATGCTAGCATCTGCAGGGATTAATTTGACATCAAGTTCAAATCACAATTCTGTGAAATAACCACGTTTTGGCTTAAAATATCGCTTCAACGTAGCTGAAAATCATCCTGAAGTCACCTTAAATATATCAAGTGGTGTCAACGATGGTTTCTCATCCCAAATAACCACCGAATTCTCACTTACAAATGCTTAAATTGAACCGTTGGCCCAATGAGAGTGCTAAATTAAAAGTCAGCAATCAGTTGTCAAGATGTTTCACTGAACTATAAATGTCAGCCTCGCGGTGGACACCAGATTAAAAGTCACCGTCTAGTTAAACACCTTGACTGGCTTGGCTCCTGATTGTAGACTCTGCTTCAACTAGCACGAGTCCAGACACTCTCCACTGCAAAACACTGTGCACTCCATCTCCCAGCACTACCAGCTCTCCACCAACAATGAAGCTAACAGTGGCTCTTGTGTATCACACTGCACAGAACAACAGAGAGCCTCCTCCTCTTCACCGCTCTTAGAGCGCCAGGGCCTGATCCACACTTACCTCATCAACAAACTGCTTTCAGGTGAATAGCCCTCAATTTATGAATTTTCATAGGTTATTTATGCAGCCTCGGACAGTTCAATTAATATTTATGGGCCGTGAGTGTTTCTCTACCTGAGACAGAACCTGGAACAGCCAGCCTCTAATCTCTGAAGTCAGAATCTGCTGAGTGAAACACGTCCACTGACAATGATTTGTAAGTTCACAACATGTTTGTGTGAGCTCTGACATCCATGTGGTATTTAGTGCACAGGAACACAAACACTTGAGCTCAGTGAAAAACATGAGCCTGAGAAAATCCTCCTCACAAATCCTCATCTGATCCACATTACTGTTGCTGCTGCTGCTACCTGGAGATCGCAGGTTACCAAGCTGAATAATATTAGTTCATAATATTCTACCTGTACCTAGGCATTAAAACACATATACAAGAAAAACACTTCTTAAGTGTTTTGTGTTAAATTATGTAAAAGATGCCATTCTGACGGCCTTCCTCACCAAGTGTAATTAGCCCGTTTACCAGAGAGAGGTGGCCCATCTGGAGTCACTGTGTGCCAACAACAACTTGGAGCTGAACAGCCTCGAAATTATTGAGATAAACATTGTTTTATGCTGGAACCTGCCTGCACATCTCCCCCAGAATCGTTCCCCGGGGGAGTCCTCGACATCAGCAGCTCAGCTCAGAGAATCGCTGAGAAGTTCCTGTTTTCTGGGATTGTGTCTCCAGCAGAATCTGAACAGAACGACAGCTTCTGCAACACGAGAACGACCGGGACGGGCTTTGTTTTGTTTCCTTTTGGTCCTGTGGTAATTGAAGCAAGCTCAAGGTAACCTTCGATTAGTCTCTGAGGGTTTTTTTTTTTTTTAATTTCTTATTTGTATTGGATCCATATCAGTCTTTTTTATTACCATCACAGCACTTGTCGTTGCTGAGTGGAGCCACCTGCATCACCCTCTCTCCTGTGGTGTCTGGCTCGGCCTCGTTAAAACCAAAAGTTCTCACCTTGTCAAGAGTTTCGTGAGAGGTATTGCTTTAATCCGACAACCTTGGCTGGAAAACACATGAATAGTCCAAAAGTGATTTTCTCATTTTCAGATGAATTAAATTTGAAGTTTCAGTGAATTAGTTTCATCCTTAATTAGATATCTGAAAGATGAACATTTAAAAAGCAACTGAGAATAATTCACATTCCAATTAAATAATAATTTTACAATAAATTATTTATATGAGATCTCTCTGTCTGACATTAAAAGGTAAATGTCAAAAAAAAAAAAAGGAATACATCATCTTCTCGTTATGAACATTTTGATGAAACATGTTCCGTTTCACATTTGGTGCTGTTTGTGCCGTTCAATTTAAAGAGCATTTCCAAAAATCCACATGCTCTCTCTACACCCAATCAGCACATCAAAGCTGGACTCGGTCCTGATTGGCCTCCCCCTGTCTGAACAATTGCTGAAATCCTTCCAATCAGGCTAGTTTGCAGAGCTGGAACTGGAAAGCCTCACCTCAGCAGGTCTGTGGCTCATTTGAATTACAGGAGCTGCTGTTGTGAGTCAGCCGGGGTCCAGTTCAGGCATTGTTCTGCATGTTATTCCTCAGATTCAGTCCATGAAATAACATTTTACCTGAACTATTTATTTCTTAAAAGTCATGGAGGCATATTAATCTGAACTCAAGCTGCAGATAACAGCGGTGATCTGGCACTCTTTTTTTTTTCTTTTTTGTCCCTTTTTAACATATAACAGGCGCAGGTGTCTTTGAGTTTGTCTTTGTTCTGAAGGGACTCTGCGAGCTGACACTAGAAAAGTATTAAAGTACGAGTGCACATTGTAGCTATTTGAGTCATTGCACCTGGCAGGTGAATTGGCGGTGGATGAAAGAGAGAGGGAGTGGTGGAAACACTCTCAGACACCTGAGGCGAGTGGCAGAGGGCTGCATCTGTTTAACTCATGCACACACATGCACGCGCACACACACACGCATGCACGCACAGACACACATACTCAAGAGGAGCTGAAGCATCGTGCACACACACACTCTGGAACCAGGCCAAAAATACAATTCCCAAACATCCGACAGGTCTACAATTAAACGAGTTGGTGATTGTTGGGATGAAAATGTTGTAAATGAATCCAATCTGCTAGAAGTGTTAGTGACAACAGCTGAACAAATGACTGTTTCTGCTTGGTTTCTCTGAGTAAACCGAGCAGATCTGTCGTGAGCGCGAGTGCTAATAAAAAAAAAAAAAAAGCAACTGATTCTCACACACAGAGGAGCAGCCAGGTTGTAAAAAAATATTCATATACAGTATATCCATACTAATTTTACGAGGCGAGATCATGAACGGCAACAAATAACAAAACAGTTAAGTCAATAAAGAGATTGTGAATATTGATATTGATATAGCACATTTATGACCTCTCCTCCAAGAGAGCACTCCCCCCCCCCTCCACTCACCAATAAAACAGCGGTTATAGGATCTTCCCAACAACCCCATATTTCTCCTTATACAACTGTGTCACATTTCCCCTGCCTCCAAGCTGGATGAATACTTATATATCCGCCGAGGGGAGAAAGGCACAGTGTAAAGATTAAGGGCTCGGATGACAAGGGAGGGCATGAGGAGAGATGAATCTGTAACGGGTTTATTGCTGTGGTCAAGAAACTAAAGGTTAGCAAGAAGTCAGCTTTGACACATGCTGTAAAAAAACATGTTTGAAAGCTTTCTCATAGGAAATGATGCCCAAAGGAGGGGGAGAGGATGAACATTAGTTCATCTTCCTGAACAAGATGAAAGCATTTCCTGTGTGACAGAGTGAGCGAGTTTTGGTTCAAGTGCAACAAAGACTTTGCGGGCCAAGGTCTCCTTTATAGTTCAAGTGTTTTGGATTGTTTCCTTTTGTCAGACGAGTTCAGTTTCCCAACTTGTGTTTCCTTCTGACGTTGCCATCTGTGCCGGCCATTTGAAACTCTGCCTGTGTCTTAAAGGGAACCCCTGAGGACATAAATTGGCTGTCGTTCTGTGAACTGGGGATCAGAAGTATGGGGATGATGCACGGCCCCCTGTCAAATGGAAAGAGACAGGAATGCCTTGTTGGAAACTGTGCTGGAGCCATGTCTGCATATCTGACTGAGAGCTTAGTCAGACAGACGCTACTGAATCATATCGGGACATCTGCAATTTCTGCAAAAAGGAGAAGGCAGTGAAATAGAAATACTCCTGGCAGAGATCAAACTTCATACAGATTAAGAGGCATGCCGGCTTCATTCACTCTCGGCAGCTTGTCTATCATTGGTTCCGTTTGACCGAATGACATGTCTAAAGATTGTCCAATGCCACCGCAGATAATCGACTCATGTTTTCTCACCCTAGAGCTGAAAGAAATACGTCACTTCTGGCACAAAAAATACTAGTTTTCAGGCACACGGGTGACAGCTGATGCTGCACCTCCACATCAGACAATAACAAGAATTCAGCTGCATTTTTTATGCCAAGGAACATCGCTGTAGGGCAGAATAAATGTTGGCACCGTATGTTTCTACAAACCGTACAAAACCTGTGATGAATATGTTACAACAATTCTACAACTGCATGTTCAGAATCCATCGTTGGGAGCCAGAGAGTGGTGGCGGTGGAGACAGCTGTGAGCGACCACTGTTCAAGACTGTGTTTCAAGATTTGTAAGCGTATTACCGCTGGATATTTTATCTATGATCTGCCATGTCCTACCTGCCTTTTCACACCTGGTGGGGATCATTTTATAAACCTTTTACATGCCCCGGTGGTGTGGATGGTGCGCCTGTCACTGTGTAGCGGTGCTGTGATTATCTGGACTTTTATTTGCTTCCAAAAAACCCCTGGAAAAAAAAGATCGGACCACGGTTGCCGTATCAAGGAAAATAATGGTTTTGCTGAAGAGGTGTTTCTACAGGACCCATTCTGGAGTGATGTGAGCCGCCCAGTTCAGCTTCCACAGACATTCTTTTGTCAGTTGTCACATCTGTTTTCTTGTGAGGAGCAGGAGACTGACGCTCTTCTGTTGTCTCGCTGGCCTCGGCTGCAGTGCTACAGTAGTACAACAGCTTTTAAAAAGTAAATAAATTGGAGTTTCGACTTCAATATTTTGAACTCATATTCACTGCTGTTGATTCAAAGCACCGGGCTGTTGCTGGCGTACGCGGCTTTTGAATCTCTCTTTTTTCTTTTCAGAGCAGTAATCGCTGGCGGCCCGCTGGGATGAAGCTCTTGTGCAGTTAGATAAAAAGAAAGCTGCACGCGGCTAAACAATCACTGAGTCTCTCAGAGTCTCCACAGCAGAGGTGAAAACAATTTTTTTCATGATATAAGTTTCTATGAAAGTTGTCTTGGCAACATGTTATAGGTCACACAATCCCAGGTTATTTGATCTGCTGTTGATGAATTTATTTATTCTTCGTATTTCCCCATTGACTCGACAAACCAGCAGAAAGCCTCCATATGCCGACTGACTACCGCTGAGGTTCCAACATAACACAGAGGAGTGAACATAAAGTGACCTAAAGTCGTCACATATCCCACGTGAAGTTATAACATATCCGTGCTTTACAGAAATGCACATTCCCAACACGTATCATGGTGACTGAGTTGGCTGTATACTTAGTTTTGTCTGGCTGACTTGTTTGAAATGCACAGTGTTAACTTGTACAAGATCAGCTCTACACACAACGTCGTTCCCTAGAAAGAATATCTGCATTCCAGGCTCGGATATTTACCGAAGGCAGATCTTTCCCTGAACTGCCCCACCAGAGAATCAAAGGGAAAGTTCTGGTCTAAGCTCTGAGCCGGCACAGATGTTCAGTCTCGAATATCTGGTAATGCGAGCAGTTTACTGATAAGATATTCACCCCCTGTACTGCCTCCAGACATGATCTGGGACAGAACCGACTAAGTGGACCAACGTGAGGAGGAAAAGTGCAGAGCTTTCTTTAATTGGTACCGCGGAGCTGGTGCAGCCTGCTAGTTTGAAGGACAGCTACGGGCCGGATTAAAGGCGGGTAGGTTTGTGGCCTCGAACTGATGAGGCTAACGGGTTGTCAACCATACAGATAAAGAGTCGGGGAGATGGAGCGGGAAAAGCCGAGACAGTGAGCGCGTGTCTGATTGAGACAGGATGTGAGACATGAGCAGAACATAAAGTCTTTTGGGGTCCGAATCAAGCTTGAACTCCCCGACAGTAAGTCCAAGTCTTCAGCTCATAAGTCGTCATAAACAATAAACTGCTGGACAATGCCGACCATTAAAATGGCATGGTTTATGCTTCTGACATTTTCATTTCAGAGCTGTTATATTGTGTAACTTGAAGGCGTGGGTGTAATAATTAATATGTTGAGGGCCGAGTGATGCCCAGTTGTTTATTTCCTATTGTTGAATCTAATCAAACCTTGAGTCGTGAGTGTTTTTGCTTTCAAGTCTCAAGTGTCAAATCAAGACTTCAGGGAGTTGAGTATTAAGTTAGTCAAGTCTAAAATCCCTCATTTTTGGGACTTACTATAACACTGACTCCAGAGATGTGTGTGTGGCAATAAAACCAGTCGGTGTGTAACTCTTATTAATATGATAATCTTAATAATGTCCCATAATCTGTCATGCACTGTTTTCTTCTAACGCTGTAATTGGACTGTGTTTGTGATTTGAGAACAGATAAATTGAATATTCTCCTTCATCCTCCTCCATCTGTGTGATGCAAGTAGACTTCAAAAGTCTGTCAAACATCAGTGCTCACACAGTCTGATCTCGGCCGTACCTATGCAGTAGCAGAGAATGATGGACAGAACCACAGCGATCCCCACAGCAATCAGGGCGGTGCACTTCCAGGAGCAATGCTTAGGCGACTTCTTGAACTTGAAAGCCCCTCTGGACAGGCTGTTCCTGGGCAGAGGGCGAGCCGGAGTGGAGTAAACCGTCCCCGTCGCCATGGTGTAACCAGGGGCCGCTGCGCCGAAGAAAGGTGTCGTCCCGGTGCCCGTTTTAAAGAGGAAGTGCCTGGAGAGAGGGGAGAGAGAATTAGCGGAAAAATAGCATAGTTCAAATTAAATTCAAGTAACAAATGCTCGAATAAAGAAATGACCCCATGCTGTCGTAACTCCCATGTGTGTCACACTGCAGGAGGAACCGGGTTACTCTCGGATATTCTGTATAATCCTGACATTGGAAAGGTGAACAAAAAGTACCTCATAAAAACAATCATCTCCCACTTGCCCTTTTACAACTGGGCCTTTGCTAATAGCCCATTATACCTGGGGTAATTAAGAGGGTTTAATCAAATGCACTACGGAGTGATCGTCCTATTAACTTTTAAACCCCACGTGAAAAGCTCTTAAGTAAATGAATTAAGCTTTGTTGCCACTCTTGCCACTACTTAGAGATTAATACCCAAATGCCTGCAGGCTTATGGGGACGGCCGGGGAAAATTGGACAGATTGACCATGCATTACAAATGCACCTCCAATACAGTACTGTAGAATTTATCCGTCTGCGGGAAAAAATCCAATACACTTACAACAGGTTGTCTCCTTCTTGTTACGACATAACAGAAAAATCTTAATTAGTTAGCAGAAACGCCACAATCCAAAACACAGTGAGCGACTTAAACTGTGGCTCCAGTTTCAGCCTCTCTTCCGTTAATTAGAGAGAAAACGTTAAGGCGAGGAGATATTAGGCATGGGACGATATGAACACTTAATATCATGATCATGCTGATAATTATTCAAATATGCTTAAAACTTAAAAATAATAAATAATAATAATAAAAATAAACTAAAACTGCAATTTTTACTAACTATCCTTTTGTTTTGTTAGGGAAACATATTTTATGTCCTCGGAAAGGTCAGACATCTTTAATAAATGTGACCTCTAGTCAAATTTTAGTCCACAGTATTTACACACATCCATTAACTTGTGTTCGTGTCTAATTCAAAATAAATCAGGATCCAATAAAGAACTGACAGCTGGGTCAAGTCTGTTTTTCGATTCACGATTATCCAGATTATGACAATTCAGCACATGATAAAATATTTTACTATCCCACCTTGTTTGGTACTGTGCAACACATATACAGGATTCACACTCACAATTTAATTATAAATTCACACAAAATGTGAAATAAATTCCAAAAATAAATGTGTAAATAAAACAGGAAGAAACATCTCACGACAAGATGAACACGCCTTCACTCCTGAAGTCATCCTCTCCCCTGTAATGTGACACGGCTGTTGTAACTTGTAGAATTAAAGGTGTTTCTTGAAAATCCACTTGCTTTAGTGGTTGAGGAGCAAATACTTGATTTGTAAAACATGGATTGTGCTTTTTAATGATACTTCTGACAGGACAGAATAAACACTGTCGAAAAACAACCTTTAATATGCAATTCAGGGTCACTTTGTCGGAGCAATCTCCTTGACACTCACTGTTATACTCCAAATTAGACCCGAAAGTACCTCACCAGCACCACAATAATAACTTTCCTACTGGCCCGGTTGCAGGTCAAGTGCCCTGCTCGAGAGCACCTGAACGAAGAGTAAATAAAGCGGTGAAAGTGCTACAAATTCACTTCTGCATCCAGGATTACCCTCCTGCAATCGTGCTATCTATGTTTACCACAATAAAAGTTAAAAGCACAGTAAAAGAGGTGAGGTCAAGAGGTCTGAAACAACTTCCAAGAACAATAAAACATTTACAACGTAATCAAGCAGCTGAATATGGACCGCTGATGCAGGAATAAACAAATACTTAAAAAAAAAAGAGTTGGTTTTGGGCCAGAGAAAGAGTTCTTACTCTCTCACTCTCAGATCTCTTTACTTCCTGTTGAACGAGACGACACACACACACAGTTTCTTGTGTTCTATAGATCCCAGGAGGAGTGGGTTGCCGTGGAAACCGCTAATTTAAATACATCAATAAACTGATAAAGCGGTGTTTGCTCATCAATTATTTGTGCGGCATCTGTGGAGTCCCCATGTAAGTTTTGTAGAGGCCTTTTTAATCCTGACTGAGAATCTGCACTAAAGGAGCTTGAGAACGGCTAATTGGGTGCATAATCTGAAGATGAGCAGTTAAGGACCGAAACACTCACTAATCAGAGCTTCCCTGATAATTTGACAGGAGCGGTGGGTCAACACGCTTTAGGTAAGCTGTAAAAGTGCCTAAAATGGTTCATTAGTAGCTAGAAAGTTTGTTCACTTGGTCCAAATGTTGTTTCTGAGGGAAATGAGGGACAGTTTCAACAGATTTGTTCGACAGACACGCCATAATTCTCCACCATAATGCATTGCTCATATTTCAAGCCTTGCTGCAGATATTTCAGCTACTTCCGATCTCCTGTGAGGATATCTCTGGGCCAAACCCTCCAATGATCAATTCTTGACAAAAAGAACAAATGTCAGATTTGGATCGTCTGTCTCTCCGACGCCCAGATTGACACGAGCGGTCACCGACAGACAGGGATTCCATTTAAAGGTTAGCGCGTGTCACTGCTGGAATGACAATGCTCCGGTCGTCTGCAACCTGGAGAAGTTCAGATGCTTCAATCTGGAACAATCTGTGCTGTAGCTGCGGCAGACTCTATAATACGCAGTTGGGTATGAATTGAGGTCAAAACTTGCACAACGTCGGAGGCAGCAGACGCGCAGTCAGACACACAGGCAAATAGACACGGCTATCAGGGGAGTTAAGTGTAAGTGGATGCAATCTGATGAGGCAGACGGACAGAGACGTGGATGCGTGAGCTTGTGTGTGTGAGTGTGTGTGTGTGTGTGCAGGTGTATTTACTCTATTTGAAGGAGGTGACTACCTGCTGCCAGCGATGATGTGGAGGCAGCAGTGCCTGTAAATAAGGGTCTCATATGTAACTGAGCTTTTATTCATGCAAAGATGTAAGTACATTATGTTCTCATGGCTTCCAAGGCCAAATAACACGTTATATTATCACGATGAAAGACTGTATATCTTCTTTAGACTGCAGATGTCATTTAATGGCATAATTCTTTTCCAATTTTCCAATCTTTTCTTTTCAATTTATTGAGAGAGCCAATTTAAAAACAGCGCTGACCGAAGTGCCTCACAGAGAGAGATTAAATTCAGGGATTCATTGATTGACGATTACAATCAATCACTCAACTATTTTGATAAAATCACAACACAAACAACAACAAGAGCACACGCAACAAATAAAACAAAAATGACACACAAATGACACAGCAGAGTGAGGCCGGCCGGGCGCGTCTTTATGATGGCGATAAAAAAAGAGACCAGCGACAGACTGAAAATCAGCCGGGCTGATTATTGGAGCCAATATTCAGCATTTTTCAGATTACCTGCACCTTTATACTTTTTTTTCTTTTTCTTCTCAGGCTGCCAGTAAAATAAGTTAATTTAAAAATGTGCTACTTTGGCTCTGATGCAGCGTCGTCCTGGTCTGCAGACAGCCGTCTGTGGTCTAACTAAACAAAAACTGATCAGTTAACATCACAATCGACAGCCTGTCAATAATAATGATCTCTGAGTCTGCAAAGTAACAAGCCAGAGTTATCAAATACATGTAGTGGAGTTGAGTATAAAATAGCAGAAATTAGAAATAATCATGTAAAGAGCCTCCAAATCGTTAATGCTGATCAGTTCTACATATCGATTATCACCCTCCTTGGTGATTAATAATCGGTATCAGCACTGAAAATAACATAATGATCCTCCTCTACTTTAGATCAGCTTCGACTGTATCAGCGGTGAGGTGAGATCTGACTGCAGGTGGTCGCCGGATGTGAGGGAGAGATAAGAGATGAAATCTTAAAATCAGTTCTGTGCTTCAACGGTAACGAGTGAAGAGAGACCACAGGTTCATCTCACATCCTGCAGTTTCCTTTCCTTCTGTCTGACTCCTTCACACTTCAGACCAAACAAACAAAGACATGTTTGAGTAATAAGACATCTTTATCATCAACATTATATCAGGTGACATCTTGTTTAAACGTAGGGGAGGAGTATTCAAACGATACGGCGTTCAGCTGAAGGTTTTCCAGGAGGACCGCACAATTATAATCAAGATCTTATTGGAATTGTAAAATGGCCAAGTCTAATATCCATACTGCAAAAACTGCAATTCTTTGATAAAAGGTCAAATGTGTGACAAAACAGCATTATAATGAAGTAGTTCACTGCTGCAGAGACGCTCTGGACTGCAAATGCTGTTTTGTACAAACCCCAACAAATGTCACATCATCATGACCAACAGTTTTTCAGTGGATACTGTGATGCAAAAATCATCATTCACACTACACATCAAAATGTTATTTTTATTTATCTATTTTTTACCATATCACACAGTCCTAGTCTTGTGAGAGATCCCTCCTCACTCCTCGATGCAATAATCAGCCTGCAAAATGGACGACCAGAACATATACCAAATACAAAATAAGGGAATTGGAATTTACCCAAGGAAAGTGTCCAAGCTGCAGGCGAGATCTGTCACATCTGTACTACAAAGCTACAGCTACAGAGTCGTTGTAATACTTAAAACTGTTCGAAACAAAATACAGAAAAACTATAGTAATAAATATCTCAAATTAATACATGTGTTAACAAATTAAGACTTTATTTGCAGGACTTTCTTTATTGAACAATCCGATGCACATGTAATTACCAGAAACATATGGCACTCAGTGGGTGGTTTGAAATGAGAAAGTCAGCTATATTTCAGACATTTATATCCCTGTCGCTTTGTTCCTGAGTGTAAAGTGAACCTGAAACTTGTCAGAATCTGTGTACCAGCATCAGCGCGACAAATTCCCTCTCTGGACATTTATTTGCACTCAGCGCTTAGAGTAGTTCTGGTGCTGATGTTTTTCATGTCGGCCACTTTTTTTCCCCCTAAAGAGCCGACTGAAGGGGTCTGAAGATGAAATGCTGTTGGACATGATTAACAAACAGCGGACCAGTGTAAATGTCTGCAGCTATACACACTGGATGACCGGCTGTAATTGATTACAGCCAGTGTGATGCAACAAGGCACATTACTATGCTAATCCATCCGGCCCTGGTGATAGCAATGTGGTCTGCTGTGAGTGAGTGAGTGAGGGAGGAGAGGGAGAGGGGGAAAAGAGACAATCAAGAAAGTGTGAGAAGGAGAGAGAAAGAGAGCAAATGAATGGCTGCGTGTTAGTGTGATCGCACTGTGTTTCTGTGCACGCCTGTCTGTCCCATTGAGAAGCCTCTAACACAAAAGCAGCAGCCACCCTGGTCTTCTCCACTCTCACAACATTGCTTGTCATCAGGATGACATTTGAAAACATCCTCACAGAGGACAAAAGACTAAACAGTGAGTGGGTGGATTTGTCTCCGGCTAAGCTCCAGCTGGAGGGGTGAGGGAGAAACAATGCAAATCGAAGCCCTCAGAATATGTAATCTGTCTATTAGCCGCTGTTCTGCGTTAGCATTAGCATTTCAAGGTGAGGGCTGGAATAATCAGGCCGCTTTAATCCAATGCCCCAAAAATGACTACAGATGTGGCGGGTGTCGCAGTGCCTCGTTTTCACACTCGCTGTCGTCGCCTTCGCTCTCCCCCGGATCTCCACCTGCCCTCCCATCGGGGGGCCTGCTAGCAGGTGCTATTCTGGTACAGCTAGCTCTGCATCCGTGTGATGGTATTTCAGGCGAGCTTTTTTGTGCCGTCCTGCCCACAGAGATCAGCGTGGTGCCGCCTTGATCGCTCCCTCGGAGTGCTCAGACTGTTTGCACATGGAATTTACCATATTTAATGGGTTTGATTAGGTTTGGTGCTCAGCTCAGCTCTTACGTACATACATTACCATCAGTAACTTCCTCTGTAGCTTCATTTTGAAAGACGATTCTTGGTGGGGACACGTCAAACCAAATACTGGTTTATTTTAGCTACTGTAGGCTACATTTTTAAAGTGTTATGGCTTCTATTATTGAATAACTATGTCATACTCTTCACTAGCCATCCTCTGTTCATGAAAGCTTTTTCATTTGCTGGCAAAAATCATCTGGAACAGATGCACTATGTTGCCAGCAGCAGCAGCAGCAGCAGTTACTGTACTGTAACCTAAAATAAGAGGGAAATATTGTAGGAACTCTGGAATCACCACTGAAATGTGTGCTTGGCACCAAAGATGTTGGCAAAATAAACAAAAAGGAAAACACACAAGAAAAAGAAAAAAAAAGAGAGATACGTCTTGAGGATTATCACTTTGTCTACACTACCAACCACTTTGGCAGGTAACCAACCAGCACTGCAGGCTCCTTTCTATTCCGAAAGGCTAGTTGGCTGGTGTCTTGCACATGACTAATCAGTCCTGGTGCGATCCTGACACCGAAGCTGGTGGACAAAAAAAAAGTTCAATTTTCTTCCTCTGATGTGAAGCATGACTGTCTGACTCATGATTTACATGTGCGTCCCACACAAACAGCTGCACACAGACACACGCACAAAAAAAACAAAACAAAAAAAACCAAATCCTACTTGAATTACCTCTGCTATTCTTTTTCACCCCCGAGAACAATTCTAACACATTTTCCATCAGGAAAATGTACTGTCTGTGGGACACCGTACCACATGATGGTTTTGGAGCCGGGACATAATTTCATTTCACCAGAGGACTCCCCTGACACATGAATCCAATGAGGATTGACAGTACATTTATAACTGAAACGTGTGGCTGGGCAGGCCTTCAAAAGACTCATTCTGAAGTGTCATAACGACTATTCTAGCTGAATCTCATTGAATCTAAGTGAAAAAAATGCTGAAGTGGGCTCCAAAGGGCATACATATGTAGAAGCAGGCACCTATCTGTATTCTTATCCAGCAGAGCACTTACAGAGCGCCGCTGCTCGCGACGAAAAACACGTCACGAATCTAAATGTCACACATCCCGATTCAGTCTAATTTAAACAAAGGCTTAAGTACTGCTCGGGAATAATTACAGAAATGTGCATCGGTCTCTTAGGGGACGTAGCAATTCATTCTATAATGAAATTCAATGGAATACTTCTAATTGAAAATATCACTATTTCAGTGAAGCCAAGTGGTTAGTAAGGGAAACCTGAGGGATTTATCAAAAGCATTCCGCACACTTTAAAGATCTGAATGTCTCCTCAGCACTTGAGAATGGCGGCGCACATGATCACTGCTGCGTTGCCGGCTAATTGAGCCCCTTAAATGGAGTAGTTTCTTTGTTATCACGTAGCAGAACAAAAGCTGAAGCACTATAATATCGAAGGTTTATCTGATGTGTGAAACCAGCAGGAAAAAAAACTTCACTTTTTTTCTTCTCATGACTTCTCATCGCGATGCTCATATTTGTCATTAGTGATAATTTATAAATATCCTGAACTTTAATTCAGTTTTCATAACAATATATAGATTCTTTTTGATGCTGTATATATATAATAGGTTAATACCAAGTGATTGTTGTTTTTAATTCCTTCTGAGCTGTAAATGAAGCATTCATTTGTCTGATGTTTGATCCTGAGTAAATGAGCCAAAACCCAACATAGTGTCTTAACACAGCTTTGTCGCAGTGATCACAGTGAGATCGGTGACTTTAATTCACTCACCATATAATAATGAGCAGTACTAGTTAGTGAGTGCGACACTTCACACATTTAAAAGAACACTGAAAGCTGTTCACAGTGAAAGCTAGTTGGTACTGAGTCAAATTAGCACACTCGTGGCTTTGAAGACCAACACTTTTATGGGAGGTTACACACACATAATTCATTACCGCTAATTGCTGTAAAAGTAGCTAATGCTGTCAAATCAGTGCTTTAGTCTTGGAGGAGGTCATGTCACACGAAGTATATTAAGCAAGATCATAACATTGTGATCTAGATTTGATACTTTTTTAATCAACCGCCTTGTGGGGAATAATTCACCATCTGCACAGGAGAGCACAAAGGAAAAAAAAAAACATGTCAGTGTTGAGGATTCAGAATAAATTCCCATCCTGCTGCATCTGGAGGCACCCACAGTCCATCCTGCATGTGCTGTGCCAGGACTTAGCTGGCCTGCAAAACCCCCTGAAGGCAGCCTAATAAATGCTCTCTGGAGCTTCTGTTTACATTTCCCAACCTGGTGGTTTTCTTGACATCTGCAATTATGTGGCGAACCGGGTCTTCCCTTTTGGCCCCACTGGTTCGCAGCAGCCCTCTGTTTCCACCCACTGACAAGCACTTGATTTAGAGTCCACAGTGGTGATAGTGATTTATGCCTCGTCTGATGATAGGTGTGCACATATTGTTTTGTCGATACGGCGACGACAGCTCAAGGTCATTGCGCGGTTAGTATTCAATCACTGCATCTTCCCCCAGAAAGTGAAACTGTCACCACGTATCCCGATTGATTCAGTCAGATCATAAGAGGTTGTTACTTCACGCTGCCACAGACAAAATTCAAAGTTTACATTCATCCAAGCCTCAGAAAGGGTACGCTGTGCCAGGGAAATATCAGGCTAGAATGCAATCATCTACTGGAGGCCATTTCTGAGTCAGGGCGCAATGTACCACACTTCATTAGCCAGGATATTTTGAGCTCACTGATTAAGAGAGATATAACTGATGGTTCAGGAGGTAAACTTGGCAGAGGCTCTTGTGACAAAGTAGTATCTTGCACAGCAAATTTTGATATAACACACAATCCGCTTACCAAGTTCCTTCTGAAGTTATAGCCTCTCTGATTTGAACTGGCAAGCTTTCTGATACTCGCATATCTCACTCTAATCATACGCTGTCCTTCTGAGTGCAGGTCTATCTAATTCAGTAAGCAGCTCTTATTTGTGAGTGAAAAACTCGATGACGTTATTCTCAACAGAGAAGAAACAATGACCGTATTTATCAAACTCTGCAGGAAACACATTGCGCCACACATAACGTGTGGCATTCACATACATCCTGATGAGTTGTGGTCTCTTTAAAAAATAAAAATCACCCAGCCGGGTTATTGCCAGTTGTTTTGAGGAGGAGACAACCAGTTCCCAGCACTCCTTTACAGCAGACAGCAAGAAATGTCACCGCAGGAGTTTATTATGTGCTGAGGTTCACGGCACCTCATACTGAACTTCATCCTGCCTAGACGGGTGACACACAGGCTGTGTGCTCTCCCAAACCCTCTGCCAGTCGTACAAATGGTAAAGGTGTGGTGGAGCCTCGAGAGCACAAGCGTTAATATATCGCTGGTAATTCATGTTTGTCAATGAAAAACACACTGTAGGTTCAGTCACGATTGAGTGAGTCACTCTTAACCCTGGCAGCCGGTTTTATGAATATAGGATGATTTCTGATGTCTCAGAGATACTCTGCTTGATTTTCTTAAAGGACAAATATTACGCCTTTTTTGTTTTTTTCTCCATTCGTTTAATGTTTTACAAAATCTGCACCAACAGGAGCTCCAGAAAACACTGCTCCTGTGACTTCATGACGTCACACTGTGTCATCAAGTTGTCATCACAACTGAATAATTAATGCATACATCGACGCAGAAGTGGAGCTAACAAGCTAAAAATATGACAATCAGAGCCGACTTGGCGTTTTGGAAGCAGGGCCTTAAAGAGACAGGAGATAAATCTGAGCGTCTCACACAGAGGGGGAATACAGCGCTGCAGCACCGGACAGTATGAGAAAACTGGTGCATCTTCTCAGCATTGCAGTATGTAGCCTATTCCAATAGCAACCCAAAATAAAATAACAAACCTGAAATTAACATTTTCCTTCAAAGGTAAGATGTATAAAATTCAGATATAGAGTTGGACTTCAAACTTTGCGACATCATGCTGCAACAGAATAAATTATTATAGTGATTATACAGAAATTTCCACCGGCAGCTTGGCCTCTGCTCATTCGTCTCACATCATTTTGTTTTCTGAGTCAGTGGAAATGGTTTTATAATAACACCTGGGTCTAAACGTGCCAGCTCTGGTGTAGGTCACTGTGGGTCACTCACCTGCTCTCCAGGGCCACATTGCTGCCCAGGACCCAGCTGTCCTGCAGCTGGACGCATTCCGCCGTACTCTGCAAGTCGGCCGCCAGGCCGGCTGTGGGCGGCGGGCTAGGGCTCCTCTGATTGGCCAGTGAGCTGCGGCTCAGGGACGTGATGGACGGATGCTGCTTGTGCGGGGGCGGGGCTGGTGGGAGCGGCGGTGGGCCTGGCTGACTTGAGAGATGGTCACCTGGAGAAAAGCAGGTTTATTAATTCTTAATTGCAAACTCAAACACTTTAGTATTATTATTATATTTTTTTCTAAAATTAAGAGCCAAGAGACCGGTTTGCTAAGAGACAGCAGATGGACAGGAGACTGCATCTGCCTTGTAAGATATGATGGCACACGCCCGGCTAACAGACGCAGAAAACCAAATACAACCAAGAGCAAGACATTAACATGAGATGCAACCACTGCACAAAAGAAGCAAAATAAGAGCTGCTTTTATAGCGACACACATAATAATTGTCGCAAAACGCCACCCGGCTGACAGTTGGGTTCTCTTAAACAGAAGGTCACTTAGAGAGGCAGCTGTTCTTTTATGGGCGCTTAACGCAATGTTTCACGTTTGATTACAGCCAGAGAAGACTCTCAAATAACTAATGACCAGAACATCCATTAGAGCTCTGAGAGAACAGGTTTTCCAATTTCACACAAAGCTGTGTAATTGGCCCCCAGAATGGCATGTGGTGATTATCTATCCATCTTCCCTGTTTAAAAAGGTAAAAACCCACAGTGCTGACAATTCTGATTTGCTCCAATGAGCCCCAAATGGGTATCGTCTTTCTTGCCTTACAGAGGCCTGGAGAACATTGGAGCGAGCTGGGGGAGCTGCGTCTTTTAGAGGCTGTTGTTTTTGCATTGACAGCATGAATTTTTATAAAGCCTAAAGGAGTTAAATTCAGAGCACATGAAGGCTGGAGGTCGGTTCTGGTGCATGATTTTAACCTTTGCTCCCTCAGCCGTGCTTGAAAACCTTGTGAAGTCAGTTCAGAATCTGCTCAGCGCTGCTGGCTAGACAGAACAACTTCACTGAAAGGACACTAGTCATTGTTTTGAGAGAAGCTTTTAATGACCATGTATTTTTTGTCCTTGTCTATGTGCTCCTGCTTTTAACTGCACCCCTCTATGCACAAAATGAGGTGTTCAATGCAGGCAAATTAACCATTTCTTCTGACATTTGGTTCCACGGCGCTAAGAAGAAACATGTCTGCCATTCAGAGCGAGGAAATCATTTTCACTGCTTTGAGGTAAAAACCTTCAGGCTAGTGCACATGCAGGCAACTGGAAGATTATTTTACTCGTATTCAAAGGAGGAATATATACTGTAAGGAATATTGTAGGAGGAATAATTACCAGGAATAAAACTCTTCTGCGGTAGTTAATTGAAGGGACGGGGCAGCTGTGGTAAAGTTTATCAGGGGTGTCTGATTACTTGCATGGAATTATTGCTTTTATGACAGAAAACATTATTAGAACATCTGTACACAGACAGACAGAGCGAGCGGCTGACGTTGATAGATGAATGGTGTGGAGCAGAATCAGGAGTGACACGAGCTCACAGCGCTGGTGCAGAGGGCCAATCTAAAATTAATTAGTGCCCGATTAGAGTTTGATCAAACCCAATCAAATGGGATCCCCTCATCACCCCCCGCCACCTTGTTCAAAGTCATTTCTGAATCCTAACACACAAACTACCTGTGATCAAGTTGCACCAAGAAAAATAAGGCGGCCATGACTTTGTGGTGATGAATACAAGACATCCCACTCATCTCCTGGGTTAGACTGTGAGCCCTTTTAGAAAAGTGCTAAGTAGGCTAATAGAAATGTGGATTATCTACCAACACTGGATGGTTTTACTTCACCTCTGGGCCTCATTCCACTGTATGAGCCCGCAGCCAGCACCAGCTCCACTTCACTCTCCGGCAGAAGCATTTTTCATATAATCAGCACACACTAGTGCATCAGTACAATGTCAATGAGGGGCTAAAGGGAAGTGACGCAGGGAGGACAGGCAGATGGGTTTTGAAAAACAGAAAATGATATAACACACGCGGAAAGTGGAATGTTGATGACTAGAGAGGATTATTTTTAGATGTAAATGTTTTTTGTCACTTGTTAAAAAATGTTTAAAAAAAAAAAACAAGCTTAATGCCTTTTTACTCGAAGTCATCAAACGAAATGAGATTTCACTGTGAATAACCACAGAATCCGCTTAAAGACACAACAAGCAGCCTCTTCTGTAAAGTACATAAAAACTGCTGCATTTGTTCTCCAGTACAAACATCATCTTATTAGCACGCCCACATATGCCAGAGTGAATCCTCGTAAACAATCCGCCCTCCCATTACGCATTACAAATAAATATACATGACAGATATTGCACAAATCGGAGTCCATTTATCTTCGTGTCTACGTATTGATCTATTGGCACACAGCGCAAGTCAACATCTTGATTGCCCTTGTTTAGCTGGCAGGCTGTTCTGTTGCTGTTCTGCTCACGCCGAGAGTTTGAAAACACAGCAAACTGTAACTGTAACTTGGAAAAACCTCATAAAAATATATGTTGTGCAGGTGCATTACGGTTGATGGGAATAGTGCCGGCACAGCAAGTCAAAGAGACGGGTCCAAACACTCTCCACTTTATGGTCAATCTTGAATCAATTTTCTGAGGAATCAACGTGTTGAGAGGCACGTCTGGGCCGTGACATGAAATGAACTGTGTTTTAGGTGAAAGCACAAGTTGAGCGTGACGTTCTCAAAACAAAATCCCAAAAAACCTTCAAAGGCTTGGGATTTGACATGCAGCAAATCTGACTGCCTAATCCCACAATGAACTATGGGGAAACATAAAACCCCGTGCACTGAATTAAACCTCCTGTATGCATACTTTGCAAAAAGCACTCAAAGCTTCTGGGGATAAATAAGGTCTCCTACTTGAAACGCAGCGTTATATATCTGCCAGAGACAGCCAATCAGTTTTTCTTTGAGTGAAGAAAAAGACACGAAACAATAGATTCCACCACTCCAATACAAGTCTGAGAAGAAAACAGAGAATGTACAGTTGAAGAAAGTGAAAAGAAGAAATCCATGGAGATGTTTTCATCTTTGTCCTTATAGAAACCTAACAATGCAGCAGCAAGGTTGCTATGATACAACCCATTGATGTGCTGGCTTCAGAGAACTTCTGTTTTAATACTTTCAAATGACTAAAATCAATAATTGTTTGTTTCACTCTTATAGAAGTGCAATGAAAATATCTTTCGAAATCAATTCCTTGGATCAAACCTGAGCAACAAGCAACAGCTGTGAGAACTAATCTAAAACGTCTTGTCCCTTCTCCCACCTTCGACTTCATCCAATATACTTCCATTTTCTAGCTACAGTATATGAGCACATACCACAGCGGCCTCTTACACCTTTGAAATATTACTGTAACTCACAGAGTTATTCTCGTTTAACGATTTAGATCTGAAACTTTCCTCCATGTGGATTCTGAGTGATTAATTATGCAAACGTTTCTCCAAGTTAAAGGGTGATAAAGATTAAGGGGTTCTCATCCCCTTAATCTTTGTGAGGTCAAGATCAAATGGTGCAATGGCTATTTTTATTTTTTCATAAGAGATGTAAGAAATTAAGTGTTGACTTCACATGTCGGAATTTTAATGTTAGAATTATCATTTTAATTGCCATGTGTTTTCGTGTGTACTCACTTTCACTGCCACAGCGGGTGTCTGGATGTCTGAGCAGTTTATTTTGGAGGTGTGGGTTTGAATCCAATTTCTGGGAAAAAGAATTACAGTCGGGGCAGAGTCTCTCTGATGAAAACCTATAAGTGATAACCTCGGTGTGATCCTCTGGCAGTGCTGTGCTTCAGTGTGCATTCTCTGTGTACTTCACTGGCAGGAGTTAGTAAACCACTGGGGCACACCACGCTAAAATATGGAGTTTTGGCAACCGGCGCACTTTGAATTAGATTACCCACGGCCAGGCATATGCTGGATGTGGTGTTTGAAAAAAGAGAAAGCACACAAAACAATGAGCCTTTAAGAAAGCTTGGCATTGTCTTCCATCAAGACACACAGGGAATTAAGCTGGCCTTTAAAGTGCAGGCTCAGTGACTGGGAAGGCAGATGAAACAGCTGTGTGGTTTATGGGGCTTTGCTTTGAAATCAGATCAAGAAGGATGCCTCCTTTGCATAATTCCTCAACGTCAGCTTGTCATCATCTCCATCAGAAACAAGCTTTAAAAGACCTTTGTGATTAATACTGCATGCCAGCGCTGAAAAGACAGACTCATTCGCTTCTTAATGATGCTTGCAATATCTATCAGATGATGCTTTATGAAGCCTTGGTACAGCTACAGACACACTTCCTGCAGTAGATCTTTGTTTAGTTGCTCTTAAAGATACATCGTGTAACATTTTCACATCAAACACTTGTAGAGTTGTGTGCCGACACAACACTAAATGTTTCCAACTACGCTCAAAACCATCATTTACTTGGGAGTAACTTTGCTCTGCCTCCGTCACTTTCACTTCCGGGACAAAGTCAGATGATACATCAGACGGCGAGGAAGCAACTCCGTGACATGACTCAACGTACCGTGAATTTAATCACAACCGTATCCGTGAGCATTTCTGCCACGTCAGATAGATTTCCATCTGAAGACAACAACTCCCATGATCCCACACTACTTCAGGATATCATCAAGCAGCATCTTTTGTTTTCATTGTTTACATTGAGCGACCACCTCGAGGCAGAGATTACACACCGTGTGTTTAATAAACTGTGTAATGAGCCAATGTTCAGACCTCTAACGACATAAAGTCTTCGGGTGCATCGGGTCGACCATCAGCAGGAACCCCACACTAAGTAGTTCCTTTGGAAAACAGTTTCTGATACAGTAACTGATGCTCAAAGTGTTTTGGGCTTTCCATTCATAGAGTTTAGTCCATTTTTAAATAACACTGTCAGAGGCTATCACTGTCTGCAAGCTGTGTTCAAATTTCACCACAATTTTCTTGAACTTCTCGATGGCACTCTCGGATGTTTAGGCCTATTAGGATTCTATGATGTTCGCTCCTTTGAAAATATCTTTTTTTGATGAAAGCATTGACAAGCCTTGAGTACTGCGCATAATGTTCCAACACTGAGTTGGGACACAATTAAAAGCCGTTTTGCACTCACTAAGCTTGGCAAGCCTGGTGAAAGCCTTTTCATATTCATTGTGTAAGTACTGCAAAAGGTCTTGTGCCATTTTACTCTCCATTAAGAGACTGATTCAACTGCTAATGGAATTGAAAGGGCATTTGCTTTGACTGGCTTGCCCTTCACCAATAGGAAAATTGCAGTATGTGTGCATCATAAGAATCCCGTCAAAATAGATCACAGCTTATTTCTTTTTCTTTTTTTTTTGGCAGCAGTTATTTGTTTTCACCAAAAAATATTCCTAATTTTATGAAAGAAAAGTTGCACCTTTGCTCTGCAAAATTTCACATTAATAGAAACACAAAACAAAAAGAGACCTCTGACTAAATCCTGCCTTGATTTTTATATGAAATGAATAATGAATGACTTCCATGATAAAAAATGCCATTTAGAGCAGGAAGGATGTTTATATATGTCAAATCAATAAATTCATTCTCATCAACGCTTGGTTTTCTATTCACCTCAGCACACCTCTGGCGCCTGGTTGAAGGCAGTTGCAGTATACTTTAGTAGAAAGAGAGACGACAGCTCGACTGTGAAGCCCTGCCTGTGGGGGGTGGGGGGTGTGTTCAAGGGGGGCCGTGCAGGGTTGGCTGTACCCAGTGGAATTTGGGACCATTTGAACAACCTTGCCCTAGGTGAGTTTTGGGGATTTACTCTGCAAAGAGAGTTAGCAATTTTCAGGGGCTTGGAGTTTTGAGAAAAAAAGGAAGAAGAAGAAAAAGAAGAAGAAGAAGAAGGAGCTGTGTGATTTCCATCATATTTCCTGCCAGTGCACCATCACTGCTCTCACAGCCTTGCCCACTCTTCTCCCGACTTTCTATCTGATCAAAGACTGAAATTTCTTTTAAGCTTTTTCCTCTGCAGGGAAACCAGGATGTAACCAATATTTCAAGTGTTACATAATCATTGCATTATAGAAGAAGACATCAATCCATTTATCCATACATAATGCACTCCTACTCAGTCATATAGCAGGCATTCACAAAAACTCACATTTGATGCAAATCCTAGACAGCCATTCATCTAAAATGTATGATTTGTAAATACACTTACAAAGTCAAACCCAGTGAAGATGCAGTGCGAATATAAGCAGCCTCACATCGTTGTTTGTGCATCTCTCTCCCTCTGTATCTGTCTCTCTCTCCGTCTCTCTCCCCCAGACATTGCTACAGATGGCAGATCATCATACAGATGATGACTGCTTAGCAGTTCTTTCTGACAGCTCTCCGATTACATAGCAATTACACTCCTTCTCAAAAGCTGCTTTGACAATTAGCCTGCTGACAAAACACTTAGTTGTATTTATTCATGTGTGGACAGCTTTGGCTCTCCTGTTTGTCCAGAGAGTTTGTATTCACACCTAGGTAAAACGCTAGAGTTTCTAGCGTTGGCGCAGGCAGCGCCGCTTCGACAGCAGAGCACTGACAATATATGCATCACTGTACTTTCTTAAAGCGGCAGAGATAAAAGCTGGCAGAGTCCACAGGGACACGAGCCAGTCCTCACTTTCTCTTCCACACATTTAGACTTAATTTGTGTTCACACATCCATTAACTTCAACAACCAGTCACCATGTGTTCAGTTTCTATAGCGCTCAACAAGCATTGATTTTAAACATGCAGTTAGTATATTGATTTCATTGTCAAGTATTCTTCTTATTTATTTTTTGCCTTACAGTATATTTAAAAAGGTGTCACAGCCTGCAAACTGATAACGTTGTCGACGACGTGATGTTTCTTAGCTGTGACTAACAATGTTTCCAGTTGATGCAAATCTTTGTTGCCACATCACATCTTGAAAGACACACAGAACATCAAGCACCACTCAATATAATCAGGGAGTCATTAACCATTAGTGAAGTCTTGTAAACGACAGTTGCAGATAAATAACGACACTAATTATTTTAGAACGCTGCAGAAGAACATTTCCAGATTGAACAGTTGAATTTGGAGATGAATGTTTAAAACATGGATTCGTTGTGATTTCGGGGCAGAACTTAAAGCGTTAACACAACAGCGACATCATGACCTCATGAAGTCAACGTGTGAGGGAACATTTGCCTTCTTACATCGCTGAGATTGTGACTTGTGAAATGTAATTGGTTACAGATTACTAATTACCCAGCCGAAGATGTAATAAGTAATGTAACTATACAAATTATCTTTTATGACTTTCTATGAAGACCATGTCTACAATACATTATAACACACTGTGAGCATTCATTCATAATACTTTATATCAATAACCAAATTATTATACCAGGATCAATAATGTATTGTAATCTCCAGTGTAATCAACCGTAAAATCAGATTCATCAATTCATTTTATGTTTGAACTTGATAAAAAATAAATACATTTTCTAGCATTTTGTGTTACCGCTTCGTCTCAATCTAACAATGACCGCTGAGAGTGACGTAGAATCAGCTGTAATGTATTCAATCTGCCTCTAACTAATGGGTTTAATGACTCTACTTAAAACATCCACTGGACACTTATCGAACTTGACCTTTTAAGTCTAAAGTATAAAATGCTTCATGATGTCTTATGATTACTGTTATAAAGCATTCTGAGTATGTGAGTATTTTTTAAAAGGTGCATTCTTAAGCCACTCCAGACGTCGACATCATGCTGAGTAATGATCATTGTTACAGAGGAGTATGAAAATTCACGGGTGCTTGTAACTATAATTATGATGTGCTTAACGCACATTATAAGACATTTAGTGACGTGGACTGGTGACAATTACTTTCTGATCATTTCTCTAACTATTTTTCTTTTTTTTTTAATTGGCCACTAAAGCTTTAAGGTCTCAAGCTTCAGCCGACCCGTCGCCTGGAAACGTGCCGACAGAAGGATTCCTGCACAGCAAAACGACCCAGGGCAACAGAAAAAGCAACATATTGATTAGTAACTGATTACATGCTGTTTCTAAATAACCTGAATGATTACAATTACAATCATGTTGTAATCACGTACCTAGTTACTCACAAACACCGTCTCTTTACACATCCGACAGACACGCAGCATCACAAGCCTCCATGTGAGTCTGTGGAATACATCTGCAGTCCCTCAACACTCGTGTTGGCTTCACATTCTTGGCCTGCCAGTGTGTTGCACCTTTGATGTGCTGTTACAATCGCAATAACAGCAGCAACCTGCCACTTCTCGTCACCGCAGCATCCTCTTTGATCCTGGAGAAAACGCAGACGGCGACGATGTCTAAAATGGTACAACATAAACAAATCACCAACGAGGAAGTGTGGAAATGGAGACGCAGGAGAGACACGCTCATCCAAATGTGTCTCGGCTTGGCACTTTGTTGAGAATGTGTTTTGAAAAGGTTATTCTGGCATTCCTGTGAAAAGAAGCTGCCAACTTCAATGGTTCTCCTGCGCCTGTTTGAGCCGGACCGGCCTTGGGTAGTCGTCATTCACTCCATCTAAATTGCTACGGTCGCTTGAATGGCGTGTGCATTGAGTAACAGCTAGTAGTCGTGATTGGCTGATGGAGACAACATGAAGCCTTGGTTAGGGTCTTTCTGGCTACTTCAAGGAAGCTTGTGAATATTCAGAAGCTTGCTGAAGGATTTTCACAGATTTAATTCCAAGTGCAGTGTGGAGATCAACAACAAAACACTGTTATCTGGTTCTGCTGAACAGTGAGTCACATCTCTGACTAAAGCAATATAGATTTCAATGAGTAATTGCACAAAAACGTCGCCTACATCATCTTGGGGGTCATAGAAAAGTGACATGTGTACTCGGGAGAACTATTCATATGCTTCCCCATTCATTTACAGCCCGCTTCCCCAATCACTTGAGAAAATGGTTGCAGGAAAAAAACAAACCACTCATGGTTGTAGTGCTTCAGTCTTTTGCAACCGCTGCTGTAATTGCATTTCCTGTGCAAATCGCTCATTTTGTTGAGAAACCAGACAAAGGAAGCAGCATCCATCTAAAAATGGGAAAGCCCATCTTTTCCTGATTAATTGTTGGCATATTGTTCTCAACTGGATGCACTCCACTCGCACAGATGACTAATTTTCACCTCCATTGTGAGAAAACTTGAGGAGACGGAGATTCATACGGTGTGTATCTTTCACAGCACACTGAATAAACACACTGCACTATAACGCTGACATCATGTTCGATAGAGGAAGATGTTTCAATACATTACTTCTCCACGAGGAAAGAAAGTTTCATCTGAGTTTACTGTTATTTAACCATTACAGGCATCGTCCTCATTAAACTCTGACTGCTATCACAAACTGTGTGAGTCGGAATAAAGAAAACTGACTGACAGCTTCACTGATTGATATAAATTCAACAAGTTGATCACAAAACAACAGTTTACTGCCAGAAGTAATTAATATTTAGATCATCAGTCACCCTGCTGATTATTCTGTCCATTGATCTATTAAAGGACCCAAATTATGCTCAATTTCAGGTTTATAAGTTTATTTTGGGTGTCTACTAGAAAAACCTCACATACAACAACCTCACATAAATCCTGATGGATCATTTAAACCCACAATTTCTGAACAGGGACTGTGTGCATTTCTCTGTGGGTCAAGCATTTCGATACCTTCACAGCAATTATAAAGGACCTAAACTTGTTTTATAATCTAATAAGACAGGGAAACTGCACTTTCTGCAATTTAGGCCCTTTACACAATGAAAGAGTAACAAGAAAAGCATGTATTGCAGTGGCACTCAAATATAAATGAAGACAACATCTAAATCAGGGGTTAACATCGGACCAGCAGTCCATAATATCACCTTAACAAGACAAAGGGAAGCTGCAGATCATCACATGGAAACAAACGGAACCAGTGAAAAGGACTCAAAGGATCAATGGATTGTGAAAATAGTTGCAGATTAATTTTCTGTCGACTGACCAAGCGATCGATTAACTTATGCTTACATGTCTGAATTAAACCTTGTTTGCAGATTTCGATGCAGGTTGAATCTGCAAACACAATAAGATACACAGATCAACTGGCTCCTGAACACATCACAGACCGGAATATTGGCACGACAATGTTTTAACATCTTGTATTGCAAAAGATGCAGCTGATAAATGCTCTACATCCTGCAACCATATACAGCAAGCAGTATAATCCACACTCATCATTTATTAATGTATTGTCATACAAGTCACTTTTATCTGATGAACTGCAATGAACAACGGGGCATTGTGGTGCCTTCATACCTCATCCTGTCTCCTCCTAACATTCCCACACATAGTTCTCCGAGCCAAAACATTTCTTGCACTGTCTGGCTCGAGAGCTGAAGCTACAGCGCGCAGGCTGAAAATCCCTCTGCTTTACACAGACTTTTTCCTGAGGCCAAGGCTATGAATTGATACCCCACTGTTGCATTACTCTTGGCCACAGAGCAGAGCACAGGACGAGAATAATAATAGGACGAATTATTGGTGTTTCTCATACTGCTCACCGAGCAGTGCATTATAGTGGCGCGCAGGGTCACGCTGGAGATGTCAATATTCTCAATGGACACAAACGATTCTCTTCATGTGGAAGAATAAAAAACAAACACATGTTTGGATATACAGTCCGTGCACTCACCTTCCCACACACACGCACACACACACACACACACACACACACACACACACAGACACTTTAAAGCCTGCTGAGAAAAGCCTTCCAGCATCACTGATGTTTGTGAATTTCCCGTCAGAACACCCTCTGCTTCCCTCCGCATGAAGAAGAACGAAGATGCAACCTGCGTACCCTCTGAGGCTTGGTGCATGCTCAATCAGCAACATGATATGGCCCACGGCTCTGTGCTGAGGTCACTGCTGGAGTCTTGGAGACTGATCATGCATGAGGTAGCAACGCAGTGTTTCCCCACTAATGTGCCAAGCTAGCCATGCTGCTTCTACAACTACTTTTCGTCTGCATAGACCGAGCTCCACCCTGAGGAAACTGGGCTCTACCTCAAACTCTGGGTTCTGTGCATTGGAATGGAAAGTGTAAAAGATTTCAGGCATGGCTGCCGAAATTATAACGCAGTTCAGCTGTCATGTATTGTCACTTATCCGAGAATTTCCGGCCACACTATGAGATCCAGACACCGCGCTGATCCGAGGACCAATCGAGTCTAATCAAGATGATGTTACTTTTGTTCAACCCCGGCTGGAGGCGAGGTCTCTTAAGTGGACCGACGTAGCAATTAATTAGTGAAACTGGCCTTTAAAGTTTAATCTGCCGTGCAGTCATCTTAAAATTTTTGCCCACATCCGCCTTTCATTTCAGAGTGGCTTTCACACATGTCTACCGCATGTAGCCGAGTCAGATGTACTGTCCTTCAGCATCACTCTAATGCCGCTTTGCTTGACAACAGCAGACAAGGCTGTCTGCGTTCCGGTCTTCATTCACCTTAGAAAATACCACCTTAAGCCTCATCTGTCATGTATCGGCTACAGCCTAACATTTCACTTTGTTTGGCAGACATTGATTTTTACCTCCAAGGTGTTGTCAAGGAGGCATCCAACTCATACATTCCTCCTCAGCTGTCTCTCCAGAGGCTGCTTTGGAGAGAATTGCAAGAACACACACATAAAGGAGAGCTCAGAGAAATTACTACATTTGAAGGTTGCCGAAAATATTGCCAAATCTGCTGAATGAGGACACTTGCGGGGAAGAAATGTGTGGGAGATACAGTAAGCCGAGGCTTTTCAAAACACCATTTCTCTGTGCCTATTCTTGTGCTGCATTTTAAGGTGTATTGCTCATGTACAGTCATACGCTCGGCAGCATGCAATTCAGATTAAATACTGTAAATGCCTATCGAGATGCAACCTGATAGGACGGGTGTGTGTGAGCGTCAAAGCACATCAGATGTACGAATGAGGACTTATTGTGGTTTTACGGCTGCTGTCCATGCCAATTCTCTCAGCCAAAAAAACTCTCAGGACACCAGACGTTAAAACACATGGTCACTAAAAAGCCTTGAATCAATTTCATCAGATTTATCCAATCCTCCATCCATATGTTACGGCTGTTTTTCCCCCCGCAGCAAGTCAGATAACAACGATTTATCAACCACTGTCTTACAGCAACCTCCGCCCCGCCCTGCACACACACAGACACACACAGATTTGCAACCTAGTTGAGCAACACTTTATATTCATTAAGTGTCAAAATGTTATAACAAATAGCTGGCTTAAAAGAGCAACAGTATATCTTATTTAGGAATTATTTGGCACCAAAGAGAAATGATCTATGAGGTAGCCTTGAAGGTAGCATCCTTCCACACTTTCATAATAAAATGAACCGCAACACTAAATATAACAGAGTAGATGTGCTTTGCACTTTTAATTAGTTTCAATTCACAACAAGTAATAATAATTAGGCTGACTTAAAGAAATGCAGAAAATAAATAAGAATCATAACAAACTAATTAAAAGTAGGACTGTGATGTACTGAGAGCTGGGAATTCAAACTAGTTAAGCTTTAAACATGATTGAGAGTCTACAGAGCCCAAACTTTTTCCCTTAGAGGACCAAAACAGAAACTTAATGATGGGCCTGGAGCCAAAAATGTTATGGTATTGTTAAGATTAAAAATTGTTCTTGTATCCCAAATTCCCTTAACTGACTGACCTCCTGCGTGTCGCTCTGCCCACAGTGTGCAGATTATGAAAACTAATAATTAGGGATCTTAAATAATTACAGAGCATTTTTATCCCACAAAAAATAAAGCAGCATAAATAACAATTTATAATGTACTTTATTTTTTAAATGAAATCCATTTTCTTTCTCTAGGAACACCTAGTCGACCAAATCGAACCTCACTGTGGTTTAACTTTAGCACATCCTGCTCTATTCTACAGTCTCGCTGTTGGTTCTGTAAGACAGCACTGCTTTGGGCTTGAATGCTAACATGCTTACATGACTATGCTAACATGCTGCTGTTTAGGAGGTTTACCATGTTCATTTAGAATATTAGCATAGTAACATTTGGTACTTAACAGTAAACAAAAAGCACAACCAAACACAATGGAAATTTGTTGAGAAAATTAACTCAGAATTTGAAGGTTAAAGGTTGAACGTTGAGCAGCTGTTGAGCTATTTCAGTCTGGACCGAGTTGTGGTCCAGTTATGCAACGCTGCATTTGCAAGAGCCTTAACACAAACATGGCTGACAAGAACTTTCTTGATCAGCACAGATCAACTCACAACGAGAATCTGTTAATTCCAAAGTAAAGACACTTTGTTCATGTAAAGGAAACAGAATTCTTGCAAATAGCAAATTCTGCTCTCAACAGTTTGGCTAATTTCTAAAAATAAATGTACATGTCTATCTCTTCTAAAGGTTTGACAGGTGAACTTTGGGTTCAAAACAACACTTTCTAGCAAAACCCCCAAATAATGGCACCGTGTCTGCATCCTTTCTTCTGAAATGGGCTGCACAGAATGAGAAAGAAAGACAGAGGCAACGTTTGGCTGTGCATCTCTCAGCCTGCTTACTGCTCGCTAAGAGAGAGCATCATAAACCTGCTATTTTTTTTAAAAGCACAAGATAAATATCCTGAATATTTATGGAAATGAAAGAGACCGGGGAGAACAACTTCATCATGCAGACACACAGCAGACTGATAACCGTTTCCCGCAGATGACGGTACATTAGGAATCCTCTCCGACGAAGGTGAAAAGTTCAATTCCTACAACAGCTTAATCGTTTTACTGTCCAAGACGCCGGATTGAAACATGCTTACTTATTGTGACTGACGCTGGAAGAACATCAACTCAATGCTTGATATGCAAAATGTATTTTTTACTGCAGCTAATAGCATAAGTAGCAAAAAACATCATTTAGGCTAATGGCTGCAAATGCAATCATGGCTATTTAATGGCTCTGATGAGTATATGCAGAGGATACTAACAAACCTGATGAGGAAAGTTTTAACTCTCTAATGGAACTAAATCTGCGTCTCAGCGTCAGCACATTTAAATGTATCTATTTTTTTTCCCAGAAATCCTCCGACATGTAGATACACTTACGCAGATGAATTAGCTTTGGTAAGTGTGTGTTTGTGCGTGCGACATTATAATGTGTGAGTGGGTAAATGGTGTTAACGTGGTAAGAGCAACAGAATTGCAGGGAACAGGTAGAAGTCGTGTGTCGACAGCATCCATTATACCTCCTCTCTGCATATTCTCCATTTAGCCTCTTCATGTGACTCCACACGGCTGTGCATATCTGCAGTTTGGTTGCTGTACTTGTAAACTATGCAATTTGTGTTTCATGCCACAGCAGGCATCAATTAGCACCTCTCTCACGCCTCTACATCTGAACTGCATCAAATTTGGTTCTGTGCAGCTCGGAACATGATGTGAATTTGTCATGACTCGACTGAAAGAGAGGAAATGTTCAACAGTGAGCAGCTTGCTTATTGCTCACCTTGGGCTTAGAAATCAAGAATGATTATCAGACATTGTGCCTCATGATTGCAAATTGAAATGGCATTCATCACTGTTGCTTGATTATGTGGAAAAAATGGTACAGTATGACAGAAAGAAAAGACATTTTGTCTGGGATGCACCTGGACTTTTTAATTACCCGACACCTGTGTAAAGCAAAGCTTATTTGAACAATTTCCACGGCAGTAAAATGAATGAATTATCCCTGAACCGCTCACACAGTTGCACAACACCTTCACAAAGGATAATGAAACCTGATGAAATCTCAGATGCCCCAGATAGAACTGAACAAAGGTCAAGATTTCACAGCGTCCGTTTTAGCTGGGGAAACCAAACAACCGCTGACAAGTTCTGACAAAAACTGGAAATGTTTTTCATCTAATTTCACTGCTGAGGGTTGAGAGCTTACCTCACATTTTACAACACCAGGGGAGTCTCTCTTATCAACCAGTAATGATACTGTAGGTGAACTGCACACTCATTTTTTCCCGCCTACAGTTCACACATGATAAAAATCAAATGATCCCTGGACATCCTGGTAACATTAGCCTCAGGTGAAAAGAAAAAATGAGAGTCAAGAGTTTATGTGTACATGTTGTACCAAAGCAGAGATCAGTGTTGATATCCGAGCGAACAAAGTGACTTTGACAGTCGAGAGCAGGATTAATGTTTATTTCCAGAGGCCGTGATGGAGATTTTTCCATAACTTACCACCAAAATGTTTCAGCTGCCTAAACTTGTAACATATTTTCATCATGGGGGGTGAGCTTTATGTGCTGTTTTTGAACGCAATTCAAAAGCATTTTTTTCCCATTTTTGTTTAGATATAAGGATGAAAAAAAATGTATTTTACAGTCACATTTTTCTGTTAAAACAGCACGATACCGTCGTCAAACTGTGCTGGTCTGCCTCTCAGCAGCACGAGGCAGCACGACGTGCATGACTGTGAGGCGTCTCTGCGGTGGAAGACACTGATCGTCCTTCAGATTGGGCCTAATCATGTTTGCTTTGCCCCAATTAGATAAGGGATGTGCGTCGTCAACACACAAGCTTTCTCATGTCTCCTCTGATGGTCCCTGTGCTTTTCCTCCCGCTCACCAAATGGCAGCAGTAGGAGGCAAAGGATGGTCCACGTTCACACCCGGCTAACTCATTTCACACTGGAATACATCCATCAGAATTAGGATCATAAAAAAAGCCAAGACGAGACTGACAATGGAAGCTGAGAAGGGAAATCTGAGAGAAAAGGCGGCAGCAGGCGGCATATGGCTTAGTGAAACCATAAGTTGTCAGTTTATAAAAAGGCAGCAGCTGGTTAAGTTTCCTGACTAGGATTAATATTGTATGACTGCACTGTATATTCTTTACCCCTGACCAGATTAAATAGCACAAGGCATATTGATACAGCAGAAAACCCACAGTTGGTGCCCACAGTCTGCAGTCACACTTGTTCCCAGCATCATATTTCAGCCATAACTCACAAAAGACTGTCACCACTTGCATACGCTTCCCTCGTGTGTCTCGATAACATCTTTCTTTCCTTGACCTCTGGAATTTCCATCCCAGTATAGCCAGCCGTATCACGACAGGATACATCCGAGTCATTCGAAAGAAGCCGAGGAAATGTTGCAGCAGCCGAGACGATAACAAATCTGGACCAACGTGCAGC